>NC_073239.2:7585757-7888787 GCF_029281585.2 Gorilla gorilla gorilla | reverse complement strand
TCCATGTTCATACAGCTAGCGGTGTGGACATTTCCATGTTCATACAGATAGCGGTGTAGATATTTCCATGTTCACACAGAGAGCGGTGTAGATATTTCCATGTTCATCCAGATGGCTGTGTAGATATTTCCATGTTCATACACATAGCGGTGCTGATATTTCCATGTTTATACAGGTAGCGGTGTAGATATTTCCATGTTTATACAGATAGCGGTGTTGATATTTCCATGTTTATACAGATAGCGGTGAAGATGTATGCATGTTTACACAGATAGTGGTGTAGATATTTCCATGTTCATACAGATAGCGGTGTAGATATTTCCATGTTCATCCAGATGGCTGTGTAGATATATCCATGTTTATACAGATGGCGGTGAAGATATTTCCATGTTCATACAGATAGCGGTGTAGATATTTCCATGTTCATACAGATAGCGGTGTAGATATTTCCATGTTCATACAGGCAGCGGTGCTGAAATTTCCTTGTTCATCCAGATGGCTGTGTAGATATATCCATGTTCATACTGATAGCGGTGAAGATATTTCCATGTTCATGCAGATATCGGTTTAAATATTTCCATGTTCATAGAGATAGCGGTGTAGATATTTCCATGTTCCTACAGATAGCGGTGTTGCGATTTCCATGTTCATACATATAGCGGTGTAGATATTTCCATGTTCATCCAGATGGCTGTGTAGATATATCTATGTTCATACAGATGGCGGTGTAGATATTTCCATGTTCATATAGATAGCGGTGTAGATATTTCCATGTTCATACAGCTAGCGGTGTGGACATTTCCATGTTCATACAGATAGCGGTGTAGATATTTCCATGTTCACACAGAGAGCGGTGTAGATATTTCCATGTTCATCCAGATGGCTGTGTAGATATTTCCATGTTCATACAGATAGCGGTGCTGATATTTCCATGTTTATACAGGTAGCGGTGTAGATATTTCCATGTTTATACAGATAGCGGTGTTGATATTTCCATGTTTATACAAATAGCGGTGAAGATGTATGCATGTTTACACAGATAGTGGGGTAGATATTTCCATGTTCATACAGATAGCGGTGTAGATATTTCCATGTTCATCCAGATGGCTGTGTAGATATATCCATGTTCATACAGATGGCGGTGAAGATATTTCCATGTTCATACAGATAGCGGTGTAGATATTTCCATGTTCATACAGATAGCGGTGTAGATATTTCCATGTTCATACAGGCAGCGGTGCTTAAATTTCCTTGTTCATCCAGATGGCTGTGTAGATATAACCATGTTCATACAGATGGCGGTGAAGATATTTCCATGTTCATGCAGATATCGGTTTAAATATTTCCATGTTCATAGAGACAGCGGTGTAGATACTTCCATGTTCATACAGATAGCGGTGCTGATATTTCCATGTTTATACAGGTAGCGGTGTAGATATTTCCATATTTATACAGATAGTGGTATAGATATTTCCATGTTCATACAGATAGCGGTGTAGATATTTCCATATTCATACAGATAGTGGTGTAGATATTTCCATGTTCATACAGATAGCGGTGTAGCTATTTCCATGTTCATACAGATAGCGGTGTAGATATTTCCATGTTCATACAGATGGCTGTGTAGATATTTCCATGTTCATAGAGATAGCGGTGCTGATATTTCCATGTTTATACAGGTAGCGGTGTAAATATTTCCATGTTCATACAGATAGCGGTGTAGATATTTCCATGTTTATACAGATAGCGGTGTAGATATTTCTATGTTTATACAGATAGCAGTGTAGATATCTCCATCTTAATACAGATAGCGGTGTAGATATTTCCATTTTCATGCAGATAGCAGTGTAGATATTTCCATGTTCAAACAGTAGCGGTGTAGATATTTCCATGTTCATACAGATAGCGGTATAGATATTTCCATGTTTATACAGATAGCGGTGAAGATTTATGCATGTTTACACAGATAGCGGTGTAGATATTTCCATCTTCATACAGATAGCGGTGTAGATATTTCCATGTTCATCCAGATGGCTGTGTAGATATATCCATGTTCATACAGATGACGGTGAAGATATTTCCATGTTCATACAGATAGCGGTGTAGTTCTTACCATGTTCATACAGATAGCGGTGTAGATATTTGCATGTTCATACAGATAGAGGTGTAGCTCTTTCCATGTCCATACAGATAGCGGTGTAGATATTTCCATGTTCATCCAGATGGCTGTGTAGATATATCCATGTTCATACAGATGGCGGTGAAAATATTTCCATGTTCATACAGATATCGGTGTAGATATTTCCATGTTCATAGAGATAGCGGTGTAGATATTTCCATGTTCATATAGATAGCGTTGCTGATATTTCCATGTTTATACAGGTAGCGGTATAGATATTTCCATGTTTATACAGATAGTGGTGTAGATATTTCCATGTTCATACAGATAGCGGTGTATATATTTCCATGTTCATAGAGATAGTGGTGTAGATATTTCCATGTTCATACAGATAGCGGTGTAGCTATTTCCATGTTCATACAGATAGCGGTGCAGATATTTCCATGTTCATCCAGATGGCTGTGTAGATATTTCCATGTTCATACAGATAGCGGTGCTGATATTTCCATGCTTATACAGGTAGCGGTGTAAATATTTCCATGTTCATTCAGATAGCTGTGTAGATACTTCCATGTTCATACAGACAGCAGTGCTGATATTTCCATGTTCATCCAGATGGCTGTGTAGATATATCCATGTTCATACAGATGGCGGTGAAGATATTTCCATGTTCATACAGATATCGGTGTAGATATATCCATGTTCATAGAGATAGCGGTGTAGATATTTCCATGTTCATACAGATAGCGGTGCTTATATTTCCATGTTTATACAGGTAGCGGTGTAGATATTTCCATGTTTATACAGATAGCGGTGTAGATATTTCCATGTTTATACAGATAGCGGTGTAGATATCTCCATCTTAATACAGATGGCGGTGTAGATATTTATATGTTCATACAGATGGCGGTGCAGATATTTCCATGTTCATACAGTTGGCGGTGTAGATATTTCCATGTTTATAGAGATTGCAGTGTAGATATTTCCATGTGTAAAGAAATAGCTTTGTAGATATTTCCATGTATATGCAGATAGCGGTGTAGGTATTTCCATTTTCATGCAGATAGCGGTGTAGATATTTCCATGTTCAAACAGATAGCGGTGTAGATATTTCCATGTTCATACAGATAGCGGTGTAGATATTTCCATGTTTATACAGATAGCGGTGAAAATGTATGCATGTTTACACAGATAGCGGTGTAGATATTTCCATGTTCATACAGATAGCGCTGTAGATATTTCCATGTTCATCCAGATGGCTGTGTAGATATATCCATGTTCATACAGATGGCGGTGAGGATATTTCCATGTTCATCCAGATAGCGGTGTAGATATTTCCATGTTCATACAGATAGCGGTGTAGATATTTCCATCTTTATACAGATAGCGGTGTAGATATTTCCATGTTTATCAGATAGCGGTGTAGATATTTCTATGTTCATCCAGATGGCTGTGTAGCTATTTCCATGTTCATACAGATAGTGGTGTAGATATTTCCATGTTCATCCAGATGGCTGTGTAGATATATCCATGTTCATACTGATGGAGGTGGAGATATTTCCATGTTCATACAGATAGCGGTGTAGATATTTCCATGTTCATCCAGATGGATGTGTAGATATATCCATGTTCATACTGATGGAAGTGGAGATGTTTCCATGTTCATACAGATAGCGGTGTAGATATTTCCAGGTACATACAGACGGCGGTGAAGATATTTCCATGTTCATACAGATAGCGGTGTAGATATTTCCATGTTCATACATATAGCGGTGTAGATATTTCCATGTTCATACAGACGGCGGTGAAGATATTTCCATGTTCATACAGATAGCGGTGTAGATATTTCCATGTTCATACATATAGCGGTGTAGATATTTCCATGTTCATACAGGCAGCGGTGCTGAAATTTCCTTGTTCATCCAGATGGCTGTGTAGATATATCCATGTTCATACAGATGGCGGTGAAGATATTTCCATGTTCATGCAGATATCGGTTTAAATATTTCCATGTTCATAGAGATAGCGGTGTAGATATTTCCATGTTCATACAGATAGCGGTGCTGATATTTCCATGTTTATACAGGTAGCGGTGTAGATATTTCCATATTTATACAGATAGTGGTATAGATAATTACATGTTCATACAGATAGCGGTGTAGATATTTCCATATTCATACAGATAGTGGTGTAGATATTTCCATGTTCATACAGATAGCGGTGTAGATATTTCCATGTTCATACAGATAGCGGTGTGGACATTTCCATGTTCATACAGATAGCGGTGTAGATATTTCCATGTTCACACAGAGAGCGGTGTAGATATTTCCATGTTCATCCAGATGGCTGTGTAGATATTTCCATGTTCATACAGATAGCGGTGCTGATATTTCCATGTTTATACAGGTAGCGGTGTAGACATTTCCAAGTTGATACAGATAGCGGTGTTGATATTTCCATGTTTATACAGATAGCGGTGAAGATGTATGCATGTTTACACAGATAGTGGTGTAGATATTTCCATGTTCATACAGATAGCGGTGTAGATATTTCCATGTTCATCCAGATGGCTGTGTTGATATATCCATGTTTGTACAGATGGCGGTGAAGATATTTCCATGTTCATACAGATAGCGGTGTAGATATTTCCATGTTCATACAGATAGCGGTGTAGATATTTCCATGTTCATACAGGCAGCGGTGCTGAAATTTCCTTGTTCATCCAGATGGCTGTGTAGATATATCCATGTTCATACAGATGGCGGTGAAGATATTTCCATGTTCATGCAGATATCGGTTTAAATATTTCCATGTTCATAGAGATAGCGGTGTAGATATTTCCATGTTTCTACAGATAGCGGTGTTGCTATTTCCATGTTCATACATATAGCGGTGTAGATATTTCCATGTTCATCCAGATGGCTGTGTAGATATATCTATGTTCATACAGATGGCGGTGAAGATATTTCCATGTTCACACAGATGGCGGTGTAGATATTTCCATGTTCATACAGATAGCGGTGTGGACATTTCCATGTTCATACAGATAGCGGTGTAGATATTTCCATGTTCACACAGAGAGCGGTGTAGATATTTCCATGTTCATCCAGATGGCTGTGTAGATATTTCCATGTTCATACAGATAGCGGTGCTGATATTTCCATGTTTATACAGGTAGCGGTGTAGATATTTCCATGTTTATACAGATAGCGGTGTTGATATTTCCATGTTTATACAAATAGCGGTGAAGATGTATGCATGTTTACACAGATAGTGGGGTAGATATTTCCATGTTCATACAGATAGCGGTGTAGATATTTCCATGTTCATCCAGATGGCTGTGTAGATATATCCATGTTCATACAGATGGCGGTGAAGATATTTCCATGTTCATACAGATAGCGGTGTAGATATTTCCATGTTCATACAGATATCGGTGTAGATATTTCCATGTTCATACAGGCAGCGGTGCTGAAATTTCCTTGTTCATCCAGATGGCTGTGTAGATATATCCATGTTCATACAGATGGCGGTGAAGATATTTCCATGTTCATGCAGATATCGGTTTAAATATTTCCATGTTCATAGAGACAGCGGTGTAGATACTTCCATGTTCATACAGATAGCGGTGCTGATATTTCCATGTTTATACAGGTAGCGGTGTAGATATTTCCATATTTATACAGATAGTGGTATAGATATTTCCATGTTCATACAGACAGCGGTGTAGATATTTCCATATTCATACAGATAGTGGTGTAGATATTTCCATGTTCATACAGATAGCGGTGTAGCTATTTCCATGTTCATACAGATAGCGGTGTAGATATTTCCATGTTCATACAGATGGCTGTGTAGATATTTCCATGTTCATAGAGATAGCGGTGCTGATATTTCCATGTTTATACAGGTATCGGTGTAAATATTTCCATGTTCATACAAATAGCGGTGTAGATATTTCCATGTTTATACAGATAGCGGTGTAGATATTTCTATGTTTATACAGATAGCAGTGTAGATATCTCCATCTTAATACAGATAGCGGTGTAGATATTTCCATTTTCATGCAGATAGCAGTGTAGATATTTCCATGTTCAAACAGTAGCGGTGTAGATATTTCCATGTTCATACAGATAGCGGTTTAGATATTTCCATGTTTATACAGATAGCGGTGAAGATTTATGCATGTTTACACAGATAGCGGTGTAGATATTTCCATCTTCATACAGATAGCGGTGTAGATATTTCCATGTTCATCCAGATGGCTGTGTAGATATATCCATGTTCATACAGATGGCGGTGAAGATATTTCCATGTTCATACAGATAGCGGTGTAGTTCTTACCATGTTCATACAGATAGCTGTGTAGATATTTCCATGTTCATACAGATAGAGGTGTAGCTCTTTCCATGTCCATACAGATAGCGGTGTAGATATTTCCATGTTCATCCAGATAACGGTATAGCTATTTCCATGTTCATACAGATAGCGGTGCAGATATTTCCATGTTCATCCAGATGGCTGTGTAGATATTTCCATGTTCATACAGATAGCGGTGCTGATATTTCCATGCTTATACAGGTAGCGGTGTAAATATTTCCATGTTCATTCAGATAGCGGTGTAGATACTTCCATGTTCATACAGACAGCGGTGCTGATATTTCCATGTTCATCCAGATGGCTGTGTAGATATATCCATGTTCATACAGATGGCGGTGAAGATATTTCCATATTCATACAGATATCGGTGTAGATATATCCATGTTCATAGAGATAGCGGTGTAGATATTTCCATGTTCATACAGATAGCGGTGCTGATATTTCCATGTTTATACAGGTAGCGGTGTAGATATTTCCATGTTTATACAGATAGCGGTGTAGATATTTCCATGTTTATAGAGATAGCGGTGTAGATATTTCCATGTTTATACAGATAGCGGTGTAGATATCTCCATCTTAATACAGATGGCGGTGTAGATATTTATATGTTCATACAGATGGCGGTGCACATATTTCCATGTTCATACAGTTGGCGGTGTAGATATTTCCATGTTTATAGAGATTGCAGTGTAGATATTTCCATGTGTAAAGAAATAGCTTTGTAGATATTTCCATGTATATGCAGATAGCTGTGTAGATATTTCCATTTTCATGCAGATAGCGGTGTAGATATTTCCATGTTCAAACAGATAGCGGTGTAGATATTTCCATGTTCATACAGATAGCGGTGTAGATATTTCCATGCTTATACAGATAGCGGTGAAAATGTATGCATGTTTACACAGATAGCGGTGTAGATATTTCCATGTTCATACAGATAGCGCTGTAGATATTTCCATGTTCATCCAGATGGCTGTGTAGATATATCCATGTTCATACAGATGGCGGTGAGGATATTTCCATGTTCATCCAGATAGCGGTGTAGATATTTCCATGTTCATACAGATAGCGGTGTAGATATTTCCATGTTCCTACAGTTAGCGGTGTTGCTATTTCCATGTTCATACATATAGCGGTGTAGATATTTCCATGTTCATCCAGATGGCTGTGTAGATATATCCATGTTCATACAGATGGCGGTGAGGATATTTCCATGTTCATACAGATGGCGGTGGAGATATTTCCTTGTTCATACAGATAGCGGTGTGGACATTTCCATGTTCATACAGATAGCGGTGTAGATATTTCCATGTTCACACAGAGAGCGGTGTATATATTTCCATGTTCATCCAGATGGCTGTGTAGATATTTCCATGTTCATACAGATAGCGGTGCTGATATTTCCATGTTTATACAGGTAGCGGTGTAGATATTTCCATGTTTATACAGATAGCGGTGTTGATATTTCCATGTTTATACAGATAGCGGTGAAGATGTATGCATGTTTACACAGATAGTGGTGTAGATATTTCCATGTTCATACAGATAGCGGTGTAGATATTTCCATGTTCATCCAGATGGCTGTGTAGATATATCCATGTTCATACAGATGGCGGTGAAGATATTTCCATGTTCATACAGATAGCGGTGTAGATATTTCCATGTTCATACTGATAGCGGTGTAGATATTTCCATGTTCATACAGGCAGCGGTGCTGAAATTTCCTTGTTCATCCAGATGGCTGTTTAGATATATCCATGTTCATACAGATGGCGGTGAAGATATTTCCATGTTCATGCAGATATCGGTTTAAATATTTCCATGTTCATAGGGATAGCGGTGTAGATATTTCCATGTTCATACAGATAGCGGTGCTGATATTTCCATGTTTATACAGGTAGCGGTGTAGATATTTCCATATTTATACTGATGGTGGTATAGATATTTCCATGTTCATACAGATATCGGTGTAGATATTTCCATATTCATACAGATAGTTGTGTAGATATTTCCATGTTCATACAGATAGCGGTGTAGCTATTTCCATGTTCATACAGATAGCGGTGTAGATATTTCCATGTTCATCCAGATGGCTGTGTAGATATTTCCATGTTCATAGAGATAGCGTTGCTGATATTTCCATGTTTATACAGGTAGCGGTGTAAATATTTCCATGTTCATACAGATAGCGGTGTAGATATTTCCATGTTTATACAGATAGCGGTGTAGATATTTCTATGTTTATACAGATAGCAGTGTAGATATCTCCATCTTAATACAGATAGCGGTGTAGATATTTCCATTTTCATGCAGATAGCCGTGTAGATATTTCCATGTTCAAACAGTAGCGGTGTAGATATTTCCATGTTCATACACATAGCGGTTTAGATATTTCCATGTTTATACAGATAGCGGTGAAGATGTATGCATGTTTACACAGATAGCGGTGTAGATATTTCTATCTTCATACAGATAGCGGTGTAGATATTTCCATGTTCATCCAGATGGCTGTGTAGATATATCCATGTTCATACAGATGGCGGTGAAGATATTTCCATGTTCATACAGATAGCGGTGTAGTTCTTACCATGTTCATACAGATAGCGGTGTAGATATCTCCATCTTAATACAGATGGCGGTGTAGATATTTATATGTTCATACAGATGGCGGTGCAGATATTTCCATGTTCATACAGTTGGCGGTGTAGATATTTCCATGTTTATAGAGATTGCAGTGTAGATATTTCCATGTGTAAAGAAATAGCTTTGTAGATATTTCCATGTATATGCAGATAGCTGTGTAGATATTTCCATTTTCATGCAGATAGCGGTGTAGAAATTTCCATGTTCAGATAGCTGTGTAGATATTTCCATGTTCATACAGATAGCGGTGTAGATATTTCCATGTTTATACAGATAGCAGTGAAGATGTATGCATGTTAACACAGATAGCGGTGTAGATATTTCCATGTTCATACAGATAGCGGTGTAGATATTTCCATGTTCATACAGATAGCGGTGTAGATATTTCCATGTTTATACAGATAGCGGTGAAGATGTATGCATGTTTACACAGATAGCGGTGTAGATATTTCCATGTTCATACAGATAGCGGTGTAGGTATTTCCCTGTTCATCCAGATGGCAGTGTAGATATATCCATGTTCATACAGATGGCGGTGAAGATATTTCCATGTTCATACAGATAGCGGTGTAGATATTTCTATGTTCATCCAGATGGCTGTGTAGCTATTTCCATGTTCATACAGATAGTGGTGTAGATATTTCCATGTTCATACAGATAGCGGTGTAGATATTTCCATGTTCATACAGATAGCGGTGTAGATATTTCTATGTTCATCCAGATGGCTGTGTAGCTATTTCCATGTTCATACAGATAGTGGTGTAGATATTTCCATGTTCATACAGATAGCGGTGTGGACATTTCCATGTTCATACAGATAGCGGTGTATATATTTCCATGTTCATACAGATAGCGGTGTAGATATTTCCATGTTCATCCAGATGGCTGTGTAGATATTTCCATGTTCATACAGATAGCGGTGCTGATATTTCCATGTTTATACAGGTAGCGGTGTAGATATTTCCATGTTTATACAGATAGCGGTGTAGATACTTCCATGTTTATACAGATAGCGGTGAAGATGTATGCATGTTTACACAGATAGCGGTGTAGATATTTCCATGTTCATACAGATAGCGCTGTAGATATTTCCATGTTCATCCAGATGGTTGTGTAGATATATCCATGTTCATACAGATGGCGGTGAAGTTATTTCCATGTTCATACAGATAGCCGTGTAGATATTTCCATGTTCATTCAGATAGCGGTGTAGATATTTCCATGTTCATACAGACAGCGGTGCTGATATTTCCTTGTTCATCCAGATGGCTGTGTAGATATATCCATGTTCATACAGATGGCGGTGAAGATATTTCCATGTTCATACAGATGGCGGTGTAGATATTTATATGTTCATACAGATGGCGGTGCAGTTATTTCCATGTTCATACAGATGGCGGTGTAGATATTTCCATGTTTATAGAGATAGCGGTGTAGATATTTCCATGTGTTAAGAAATAGCTTTGTAGTTATTTCCAAGTATATGCAGATTGCTGTGTAGATATTTCCATTTTCATGCAGATAGCAGTGTAGATATTTCCATGTTCAAACAGATAGCGGTGTAGATATTTCCATGTTTATACAGATAGCGGTGTAGATATTTCCAGGTTTATCAGATAGCGGTGTAGATATTTCTATGTTCATCCAGATGGCTGTTTAGCTATTTCCATGTTCATACAGATAGTGGTGTACATATTTCCATGTTCATCCAGATGGCTGTGTAGATATATCCATGTTCATACTGATGGAGGTGGAGATATTTCCATGTTCATACAGATAGCGGTGTAGATATTTCCATGTTTATCCAGATGGCTGTGTAGATATATCCATGTTCATACTGATGGAGGTGGAGATATTTCCATGTTCATACAGATAGCGGTGTAGATATTTCCATGTTCATACAGACGGCGGTGAAGATATTTCCATGTTCATACAGATAGCGATGTAGATATTTCCATGTTCATACATATAGCGGTGTAGATATTTCCATGTTCATACAGACGGCGGTGAAGATATTTCCATGTTCATACAGATAGCGGTGTAGATATTTCCATGTTCATACAGATAGCGGTGTAGCTATTTCCATGTTCATACATATAGCGGTGTAGATATTTCTAAGTTCATCCAGATGGCTGTGTAGATATATCCATGTTCATACAGATGGCGGTGAAAATATTTCCTTGTTCATACAGATAGCGGTGTAGATATTTCCATGTTTATACAGGTAGCGGTGTAGATATCTCCATCTTAATACAGATGGCGGTGTAGATATATATGTGTTCATACAGATGGCGGTGCAGTTATTTCCATGTTCATACAGATGGCGGTGTAGATATTTCCATGTTTATAGAGATAGCGGTGTAGATATTTCCATGTGTTAAGAAATAGCTTTGTAGTTATTTCCAAGTATATGCAGATTGCTGTGTAGATATTTCCATTTTCATGCAGATAGCAGTGTAGATATTTCCATGTTCAAACAGATAGCGGTGTAGATATTTCCATGTTTATACAGATAGCGGTGTAGATATTTCCAGGTTTATCAGATAGCGGTGTAGATATTTCTATGTTCATCCAGATGGCTGTGTAGCTATTTCCATGTTCATACAGATAGTGGTGTAGATATTTCCATGTTCATCCAGATGGCTGTGTAGATATATCCATGTTCATACTGATGGAGGTGGAGATATTTCCATGTTCATACAGATAGCGGTGTAGATATTTCCATGTTTATCCAGATGGCTGTGTAGATATATCCATGTTCATACTGATGGAGGTGGAGATATTTCCATGTTCATACAGATAGCGGTGTAGATATTTCCATGTTCATACAGACGGCGGTGAAGATATTTCCATGTTCATACAGATAGCGATGAAGATATTTCCATGTTCATACATATAGCGGTGTAGATATTTCCATGTTCATACAGACGGCGGTGAAGATATTTCCATGTTCATACAGATAGCGGTGTAGATATTTCCATGTTCATACATATAGCGGTGTGGATATTTCCATGTTCATACAGGCAGCGGTGCTGAAATTTCCTTGTTCATCCAGATGGCTGTGTAGATATATCCATGTTCATACAGATGGCGGTGAAGATATTTCCATGTCCATGCAGATATCGGTTTAAATATTTCCATGTTCATAGAGATAGCGGTGTAGATATTTCCATGTTCATACAGATAGCGGTGCTGATATTTCCATGTTTATACAGGTAGCGGTGTAGATATTTCCATGTTCATACAGATAGCGGTGTAGATATTTCCATGTTCATACAGATAGCGGTGTAGATATTTCCATGTTCATACAGGCAGCGGTGCTGAAATTTCCTTGTTCATCCAGATGGCTGTGTAGATATATCCATGTTCATACAGATGGCGGTGAAGATATTTCCATGTTCATGCAGATATCGGTTTAAATATTTCCATGTTCATAGAGATAGCGGTGTAGATATTTCCATGTTCCTACAGATAGCGGTGTTGCTATTTCCATGTTCATACATATAGCGGTGTACATATTTCCATGTTCATCCAGATGTCTGTGTAGATATATCTATGTTCATACAGATGGCGGTGAAGATATTTCCATGTTCACACAGATGGCGGTGTAGATATTTCCATGTTCATACAGATAGCGGTGTGGACATTTCCATGTTCATACAGATAGCGGTGTAGATATTTCCATGTTCACACAGAGAGCGGTGTAGATATTTCCATGTTCATCCAGATGGCTGTGTAGATATTTCCATGTTCATACAGATAGCGGTGCTGATATTTCCATGTTTATACAGGTAGCGGTGTAGATATTTCCATGTTTATACAGATAGCGGTGTTGATATTTCCATGTTTATACAAATAGCGGTGAAGTTGTATGCATGTTTACACAGATAGTGGGATAGATATTTCCATGTTCATACAGATAGCGGTGTAGATATTTCCATGTTCATCCAGATGGCTGTGTAGATATATCCATGTTCATACAGATGGCGGTGAAGATATTTCCATGTTCATACAGATAGCGGAGTAGATATTTCCATGTTCATACAGATAGCGGTGTAGATATTTCCATGTTCATACAGGCAGCGGTGCTGAAATTTCCTTGTTCATCCAGATGGCTGTGTAGATATATCCATGTTCATACAGATGGCGGTGAAGATATTTCCATGTTCATGCAGATATCGGTTTAAATATTTCCATGTTCATAGAGACAGCAGTGTAGATACTTCCATGTTCATACAGATAGCGGTGCTGATATTTCCATGTTTATACAGGTAGCGGTGTAGATATTTCCACATTTATACAGATAGTGGTATAGATATTTCCATGTTCATACAGATAGCGGTGTAGATATTTCCATATTCATACAGATAGTGGTGTAGATATTTCCATGTTCATACAGATAGCGGTGTAGCTATTTCCATGTTCATACAGATAGCGGTGTAGATATTTCCATGTTCATACAGATGGCTGTGTAGATATTTCCATGTTCATAGAGATAGCGGTGCTGATATTTCCATGTTTATACAGGTAGCGGTGTAAATATTTCCATGTTCATACAGATAGCGGTGTAGATATTTCCATGTTTATACAGATAGCGGTGTAGATATTTCTATGTTTATACAGATAGCAGTGTAGATATCTCCATCTTAATACAGATAGCGGTGTAGATATTTCCATTTTCATGCAGATAGCAGTGTAGATATTTCCATGTTCAAACAGTAGCGGTGTAGATATTTCCATGTTCATACACATAGCGGTTTAGATATTTCCATGTTTATACAGATAGCGGTGAAGATTTATGCATGTTTACACAGATAGCGGTGTAGATATTTCCATCTTCATACAGATAGCGGTGTAGATATTTCCATGTTCATCCAGATGGCTGTGTAGATATATCCATGTTCATACAGATGGCGGTGAAGATATTTCCATGTTCATACAGATAGCGGTGTAGTTCTTACCATGTTCATACAGAAAGCGGTGTAGATATTTCCATGTTCATACAGATAGAGGTGTAGCTCTTTCCATGTCCATACAGATAGCGGTGTAGATATTTCCATGCTCATCCAGATGGCTGTGTAGATATATCCATGTTCATACAGATGGCGGTGAAAATATTTCCATGTTCATACAGATATAGGTGTAGATATTTCCATGTTCATAGAGATAGCGGTGTAGATATTTCCATGTTCATACAGATAGCGGTGCTGATATTTCCATGTTTATACAGGTAGCGGTGTAGATATTTCCATGTTTATACAGATAGTGGTGTAGATATTTCCATGTTCATACAGATAGCGGTGTAGATATTTCCATGTTCATAGAGATAGTGGTGTAGATATTTCCATGTTCATACAGATAGCGGTGTAGCTATTTCCATGTTCATACAGATAGCGGTGCAGATATTTCCATGTTCATCCAGATGGCTGTGTAGATATTTCCATGTTCATACAGATAGCGGTGCTGATATTTCCATGCTTATACAGGTAGCGGTGTAAATATTTCCATGTTCATTCAGATAGCGGTGTAGATACTTCCATGTTCATACAGACAGCGGTGCTGATATTTCCATGTTCATCCAGATGGCTGTGTAGATATATCCATGTTCATACAGATGGCGGTGAAGATATTTCCATGTTCATACAGATATCGGTGTAGATATATCCATGTTCATAGAGATAGCGGTGTAGATATTTCCATGTTCATACAGATAGCGGTGCTGATATTTGCATGTTTATACAGGTAGCGGTGTAGATATTTCCATGTTTATACAGATAGCGGTGTAGATATTTCCATGTTTATACAGATAGCGGTGTAGATATTTCCATGTTTATACAGATAGCGGTGTAGATATTTCTATGTTTATACAGATAGCAGTGTAGATATCTCCATCTTAATACAGATAGCGGTGTAGATATTTCCATTTTCATGCAGATAGCAGTGTAGATATTTCCATGTTCAAACAGTAGCGGTGTAGATATTTCCATGTTCATACACATAGCGGTTTAGATATTTCCATGTTTATACAGATAGCGGTGAAGATGTATGCATGTTTACACAGATAGCGGTGTAGATATTTCCATCTTCATACAGATAGCGGTGTAGATATTTCCATGTTCATCCAGATGGCTGTGTAGATATATCCATGTTCATACAGATGGCGGTGAAGATATTTCCATGTTCATACAGATAGCGGTGTAGTTCTTACCATGTTCATACAGATAGCGGTGTAGATATCTCCATCTTAATACAGATGGCGGTGTAGATATTTATATGTTCATACAGATGGCGGTGCAGATATTTCCATGTTCATACAGTTGGCGGTGTAGATATTTCCATGTTTATAGAGATTGCAGTGTAGATATTTCCATGTGTAAAGAAATAGCTTTGTAGATATTTCCATGTATATGCAGATAGCTGTGTAGATATTTCCATTTTCATGCAGATAGCGGTGTAGATATTTCCATGTTCAAACAGATAGCGGTGTAGATATTTCCATGTTCATACAGATAGCGGTGTAGATATTTCCATGTTCATCCAGATGGCTGTGTAGATATATCCATGTTCATACAGATGGCGGTGAGGATATTTCCATGTTCATCCAGATAGCGGTGTAGATATTTCCATGTTCATACAGATAGCGGTGTAGATATTTCCATGTTTATACAGATAGCGGTGTAGATATTTCCATGTTTATCAGATAGCGGTGTAGATATTTCTATGTTCATCCAGATGGCTGTGTAGATATATCCATGTTCATACTGATGGAGGTGGAGATATTTCCATGTTCATACAGATAGCGGTGCAGATATTTCCATGTTCATCCAGATGGCTGTGTAGATATATCCATGTTCATACTGATGGAAGTGGAGATATTTCCATGTTCATACAGATAGCGGTGTAGATATTTCCATGTTCATACAGACGGCGGTGAAGATATTTCCATGTTCATACAGATAGCTGTGTAGATATTTCCATGTTCATACATATAGCGGTGTAGATATTTCCATGTTCATACAGACGGCGGTGAAGATATTTCCATGTTCATACAGATAGCGGTGTAGATATTTCCATGTTCATACATATAGCGGTGTAGATATTTCCATGTCCATACAGGCAGCGGTGCTGAAATTTCCTTGTTCATCCAGATGGCTGTGTAGATATATCCATGTTCATACAGATGGCGGTGAAGATATTTCCATGTTCATACAGATAGCGGTGTAGTTCTTACCATGTTCATACAGATAGCTGTGTAGATATTTCCATGTTCATACAGACAGAGGTGTAGCTCTTTCCATGTCCATACAGATAGCGGTGTAGATATTTCCATGTTCATCCAGATGGCTGTGTAGATATATCCATGTTCATACAGATGGCGGTGAAAATATTTCCATGTTCATACAGATATCGGTGTAGATATTTCCATGTTCATAGAGATAGCGTTGTAGATATTTCCATGTTCATACAGATAGCGGTGCTGATATTTCCATGTTTATACAGGTAGCGGTGTAGATATTTCCATGTTTATACAGATAGCGGTGTTGATATTTCTATGTTTATACAGATAGCGGTGAAGATGTATGCATGTTTACACAGATAGTGGTGTAGATATTTCCATGTTCATACAGATAGCGGTGTACATATTTCCATGTTCATGCAGATATCGGTTTAAATATTTCCATGTTCATAGGGATAGCGGTGTAGATATTTCCATGTTCATACAGATAGCGGTGCTGATATTTCCATGTTTATACAGGTAGCGGTGTAGATATTTCCATATTTATACAGATAGTGGTATAGATATTTCCATGTTCATACAGATAGCGGTGTAGATATTTCCATATTCATACAGATAGTGGTGTAGATATTTCCATGTTCATACAGATAGCGGTGTAGCTATTTCAATGTTCATACAGATAGCGGTGTAGATATTTCCATGTTCATCCAGATGGCTGTGTAGATATTTCCATGTTCATAGAGATAGCGGTGCTGATATTTCCATGTTTATACAGGTAACGGTGTAAATATTTCCATGTTCATACAGATAGCGGTGTAGATATTTCCATGTTTATACAGATAGCGGTGTAGATATTTCTATGTTTATACAGATAGCAGTGTAGATATCTCCATCTTAATACAGATAGCGGTGTAGATATTTCCATTTTCATGCAGATAGCAGTGTAGATATTTCCATGTTCAAACAGTAGCGGTGTAGATATTTCCATGTTCATACACATAGCGGTTTAGATATTTCCATGTTTATACAGATAGCGGTGAAGATGTATGCATGTTTACACAGATAGCGGTGTAGATATTTCCATCTTCATACAGATAGCGGTGTAGATATTTCCATGTTCATCCAGATGGCTGTGTAGATATATCCATGTTCATACAGATGGCGGTGAAGATATTTCCATGTTCATACAGATAGCGGTGTAGTTCTTACCATGTTCATACAGATAGCGGTGTAGATATCTCCATCTTAATACAGATGGCGGTGTAGATATTTATATGTTCATACAGATGGCGGTGCAGATATTTCCATGTTCATACAGTTGGCGGTGTAGATATTTCCATGTTTATAGAGATTGCAGTGTAGATATTTCCATGTGTAAAGAAATAGCTTTGTAGATATTTCCATGTATATGCAGATAGCTTTGTAGATATTTCCATTTTCATGCAGATAGCGGTGTAGATATTTCCATGTTCAGATAGCTGTGTAGATATTTCCATGTTCATACAGATAGCGGTGTAGATATTTCCATGTTTATACAGATAGCAGTGAAGATGTATGCATGTTAACACAGATAGCGGTGTAGATATTTCCATGTTCATACAGATAGCGGTGTAGATATTTCCATGTTCATACAGATAGCGGTGTAGATATTTCCATGTTTATACAGATAGCGGTGAAGATGTATGCATGTTTACACAGATAGCGGTGTAGATATTTCTATGTTCATACAGATAGCGGTGTACGTATTTCCCTGTTCATCCAGATGGCAGTGTAGATATATCCATGTTCATACAGATGGCGGTGAAGATATTTCCATTTTCATACAGATAGCGGTGTAGATATTTCCATGTTCATACAGATAGCGGTGTAGATATTTCCATGTTCATACAGATAGCGGTGTAGATATTTCTATGTTCATCCAGATGGCTGTGTAGCTATTTCCATGTTCATACAGATAGTGGTGTAGATATTTCCATGTTCATACAGATAGCGGTGTGGACATTTCCATGTTCATACAGATAGCGGTGTATCTATTTCCATGTTCATACAGATAGCGGTGTAGATATTTCCATGTTCATCCAGATGGCTGTGTAGATATTTCCATGTTCATACAGATAGCGGTGCTGATATTTCCATGTTTATACAGGTAGCGGTGTAGATATTTCCATGTTTATACAGATAGCGGTGTAGATATTTCCATGTTTATACAGATAGCGGTGAAGATGTATGCATGTTTACACAGATAGCGGTGTAGATATTTCCATGTTCATACAGATAGCGGTGTAGATATTTCCATGTTCATCCAGATGGTTGTGTAGATATATCCATGTTCATACAGATGGCGGTGAAGTTATTTCCATGTTCGTACAGATAGCGGTGTAGATATTTCCATGTTCATTCAGATAGCGGTGTAGATATTTCCATGTTCATACAGACAGCGGTGCTGATATTTCCTTGTTCATCCAGATGGCTGTGTAGATATATCCATGTTCATAGAGATGGCGGTGTAGATATTTCCATGTTCATACAGATATCGGTGTAGATATTTCCATGTTCATAGAGATAGCAGTGTAGATATTTCCATGTTCATACAGATAGCGGTGCTGATATTTCCATGTTTATACAGGTAGCTTTGTAGATATTTCCATGTTTATACAGATAGCTGTGTAGATATTTCCATGTTTATTCAGATAGCGTTGTAGATATTTCCATGTTCATACAGATAGTGGTGTAGATATTTCCATGTTCATACAGATAGCGGTGTAGCTATTTCCATGTTCATACAGATGGCGGTGTAGATATTTCCATGTTCATCCAGATGTCTGTGTAGATATATCCATGTTCATACATATAGGGGTGCTGATATTTCCATGTTGATACAGGTAGCGGTGTAAATATTTCCATGTTCATACATATAGCGGTGTAGATATTTCCATGTTTATACAGATAGCGGTGTAGATATTTCCATGTTTATACAGATAGCAGTGTAGATATATCCATCTTAATACAGATGGCGGTGTAGATACTTATATGTTCATACAGATGGCGGTGTAGATATTTCCATGTTCATACAGATGGCGGTGTAGATATTTCCATGTTTATAGAGATAGCGGTGTAGTTATTTCCATGTGTACAGAAATAGCTTTGTAGATATTTCCATGTATATGCAGATAGCTGTGTAGATATTTCCCTTTTCATGCAGATAGCGGTGTAGATATTTCCATGTTCAAACACACAGCGGCGTAGATATTTCCATGTTCATACAGATAGCGGTGTAGATATTTCCATGTTTATACAGATAGCGGTGAAGATGTATGCATGTTTACACAGATAGCGGTGTAGCTATTTCCATGTTTATACAGATAGCGGTGTAGATATTTCCATGTTTATACAGATAGCAGTGAAGATGTATCCATGTTTACACAGATAGCGGTGTAGATATTTCCATGTTCATGCTGATAGCGGTGTAGATATTTCCATGTTCATCCAGATGGCTGTGTAGATATATCCATGTTCATACAGATGGCGGTGAAGATATTTCCATGTTCATACAGTTAGCGGTGTAGATATTTCCATCTTCATACAGATAGCGGTGTAGATATTTCCATGTTCATCCAGATGGCTGTGTAGATATATCCATGTTCATACAGATATCGGTGAAGATATCTCCATGTTCATACAGATAGCGGTGTAGTTCTTACCATGTTCATACAGATAGCGGTGTAGATATTTCCATGTTCATACAGATAGAGGTGTAGCTATTTCCATCTTCATACAGATAGCGGTGTAGATATTTCCATGTTCATCCAGATGGCTGTGTAGATATATGCAGGTTCATACAGATGGCGGTGAAAATATTTCCATGTTCATACAGATATCGGTGTAGATATTTCCATGTTCATAGATATAGCGGTGTAGATATTTCCATGTTCATACAGATAGCGGTGCTGATATTTCCATGTTTATACAGGTAGCGGTGTAGATATTTCCATTTTCATGCAGATAGCAGTGTAGATATTTCCATGTTCAAACAGTAGCGGTGTAGATATTTCCATGTTCATACAGATAGCGGTTTAGATATTTCCATGTTTATACAGATAGCGGTGAAGATGTATGCATGTTTACACAGATAGCGGTGTAGATATTTCCATCTTCATACAGATAGCGGTGTAGATATTTCCATGTTCATCCAGATGGCTCTGTAGATATATCCATGTTCATACAGATGGCGGTGAAGATATTTCCATGTTCATACAGATAGCTGTGTAGTTCTTACCATGTTCATACAGATAGCGGTGTAGATATCTCCATCTTAATACAGATGGCGGTGTAGATATTTATATGTTCATACAAATGGCGGTGCAGATATTTCCATGTTCATACAGATGGAGGTGTAGATATTTCCATGTTCATACAGATAGCGGTGTAGATATTTCCATGTTTATACAGATAGCGGTGTAGATATTTCCATGTTTATACAGATAGCAGTGTAGATATCTCCATCTTAATACAGATGGCGGTGTAGATACTTATATGTTCATGCAGATGGCGGTGTAGATATTTCCATGTTCATACAGATGGCGGTGTAGATATTTCCATGTTTATAGAGATAGCGGTGTAGTTATTTCCATGTGTACAGAAATAGCTTTGTAGATATTTCCATGTATATGCAGATAGCTGTGTAGATATTTCCATTTTCATGCAGATAGCGGTGTAGATATTTCCATGTTCAAACAGACAGCGGCGTAGATATTTCCATGTTCATACAGATAGCGATGTAGATATTTCCATGTTTATACAGATAGCGGTGAAGATGTATGCATGTTTACACAGATAGCGGTGTAGCTATTTCCATGTTTATACAGATAGCGGTGTAGATATTTCCATGTTTATACAGATAGCAGTGAAGATGTATCCATGTTTACACAGATAGCGGTGTAGATATTTCCATGTTCATGCTGATAGCGGTGTAGATATTTCCATGTTCATCCAGATGGCTGTGTAGATATATCCATGTTCATACAGATGGCGGTGAAGATATTTCCATGTTCATACAGATAGCGGTGTAGATATTTCCATCTTCATACAGATAGCGGTGTAGATATTTCCATGTTCATCCAGATGGCTGTGTAGATATATCCATGTTCATACAGATATCGGTGAAGATATTTCCATGTTCATACAGATAGCGGTGTAGATATTACCATGTTCATACAGATAGCGGTGTAGATATTTCCATGTTCATACAGATAGAGGTGTAGCTATTTCCATGTTCATACAGATAGCGGTGTAGATATTTCCATGTTCATCCAGATGGCTGTGTAGATATATCCATGTTCATACAGATGGCGGTGAAAATATTTCCATGTTCATACAGATATCGGTGTAGATATTTCCATGTTCATAGAGATAGCGGTGTAGATATTTCCATGTTCATACAGATAGCGGTGCTGATATTTCCATGTTTATACAGGTAGCGGTGTAGATATTTCCATGTTTATACAGATAGTGGTGTAGATATTTCCATGTTCATACAGATAGCGGTGTAGATATTTCCATGTTCATAGAGATAGTGGTGTAGATATTTCCATGTTCATACAGATAGCGGTGTAGCTATTTCCATGTTCATACAGATAGCGGTGTAGATATTTCCATGTTCATCCAGATGGCTGTGTAGATATTTCCATGTTCATACAGATAGCGGTGCTGATATTTCCATGCTTACACAGGTAGCGGTGTAAATATTTCCATGTTCATTCAGATAGCGGTGTAGATACTTCCATGTTCATACAGACAGCTGTGCTGATATTTCCATGTTCATCCAGATGGCTGTGTAGATATATCCATGTTCATACAGATGGCGGTGAAAATATTTCCATGTTCATACAGATATCGGTGTAGATATTTTAATGTTCATAGAGATAGCGGTGTAGATATTTCCATGTTAATAGAGATAGCGGTGCTGATATTTCCATGTTTATACAGGTAGCGGTGCAGATATTTACATGTTTATACAGATAGCGGTGTAGATATTTCCATGTTTATACAGATAGCGGTGTAGATATTTCCATGTTTATACAGATAGCGGTGTAGATATCTCCATCTTAATACAGATGGCGGTGTAGATATTTATATGTTCATACAGATGGCGGTGCAGATATTTCCATGTTCATACAGTTGGCGGTGTAGATATTTCCATTTTTATAGAGATTGCAGTGTAGATATTTCCATGTGTAAAGAAATAGCTTTGGAGATATTTCCATGTATATGCAGATAGCTGTGTAGATATTTCCATTTTCATGCAGATAGCGGTGTAGATATTTCCATGTTCAAACAGATAGCTGTGTAGATATTTCCACGTTCATACAGATAGTGGTGTAGATATTTCCATGTTTATACAGATAGCAGTGAAGATGTATGCATGTTAACACAGATAGCGGTGTAGATATTTCCATGTTCATACAGATAGCGGTGTAGATATTTCCATGTTCTTACAGATAGCGGTGTAGATATTTCTATGTTCATCCAGATGGCTGTGTAGCTATTTCCATGTTCATACAGATAGTGGTGTAGATATTTCCATGTTCATACAGATAGCGGTGTGGACATTTCCATGTTCATACAGATAGCGGTATATCTATTTCCATGTTCATACAGATGGCGGTGTAGATATTTCCATGTTCATACAGATAGCAGTGTAGATATTTCCATGTTTATACAGATAGCGGTGAAGATGTATGCATGTTTACACAGATACCGGTGTAGATATTTCCATGTTCATACAGATAGCGGTGTAGGTATTTCCCTGTTCATCCAGATGGCAGTGTAGATATATCCATGTTCATACAGATGGCGGTGAAGATATTTCCATTTTCATACAGATAGCGGTGTAGATATTTCCATGTTCATACAGATAGCGGTGTAGATATTTCCATGTTCATACAGATAGCGGTGTAGATATTTCCATGTATATACAGATAGTTGTGTAGATATTTCCATGTTCATACAGATAGCGGTGTAGATATTTCCATGTTCATTCAGATAGCGGTGTAGATATTTCCATGTTCACACAGACAGCGGTGCTGATATTTCCTTGTTCATCCAGATGGCTGTGTAGATATATCCATGTTCATACAGATGGCGGTGAAGATATTTCCATGTTCATACAGATATCGGTGTAGATATTTCAATGTTCATAGAGATAGCAGTGTAGATATTTCCATGTTCATACAGATAGCGGTGCTGATAATTCCATGTTTATACAGGTAGCGGTGTAGATATTTCCATGTATATACAGATAGTTGTGTAGATATTTCCATGTTCATACAGATAGCGGTGTAGATATTTCCATGTTCATAGAGATAGTGGTTTAGATATTTCCATGTCCATACAGATAGCGGTGTAGCTATTTCCATGTTCATACAGATAGCGGTGTAGATATTTCCATGTTCATCCAGACGGCTGTGTAGATATTTCCATGTTCATACAGATAGCGGTGCTGATATTTCCATGCTTATACAGGTAGCGGTGTAAATATTTAAATGTTCATTCAGATTGCGGTGTAGATACTTGCATGTTCATACAGACAGCGGTGCTATTTCCATGTTCATCCAGATGGCTGTGTAGATATATCCATGTTCATACAGATGGCGGTGAAAATATTTCCATGTTCATACAGATAACGGTGTAGATATTTCCATGTTCATAGAGATAGCGGTGTAGATATTTCCATGTTCATACAGATAGCGGTGCTGATATTTCTATGTTTATACAGGTAGCGGTGTAGATATTTCCATGTTTATACAGATAGTGGTGTAGATATTTCCATGTTCATACAGATAGCGGTGTAGATATTTCCATGTTCATAGAGATAGTGGTGTAGATATTTCCATGTTCATACAGATAGCGGTGTAGCTATTTCCATGTTCATACAGATAGCGGTGTAGATATTTCCATGTTCATGCAGATGGCTGTGTAGATATTTCCATGTTCATACAGATAGCGGTGCTGATATTTCCATGCTTACACAGGTAGCGGTGTAAATATTTCCATGTTCATTCAGATAGCGGTGTAGATACTTCCATGTTCATCCAGATGTCTGTGTAGATATTTCCATGTTCATACAGATAGCGGTGCTGATATTTCCATGTTTATACAGGTAGCGGTGTAGATATTTCCATGTTTATACAGATAGCGGTGTAGATATTTCCATGTTTATACAGATAGCGGTGAAGATGTATGCATGTTTACACAGATAGCGGTGTAGATATTTCCATGTTCATACAGATAGCGGTGTAGATATTTCCATGTTCATCCAGATGGTTGTGTAGATATATCCATGTTCATACAGATGGCGGTGAAGTTATTTCCATGTTCATACAGATAGCGGTGTAGATATTTCCATGTTCATTCAGATAGCGGTGTAGATATTTCCATGTTCATACAGACAGCGGTGCTGATATTTCCTTGTTCATCCAGATGGCTGTGTAGATATATCCATGTTCATACAGATGGCGGTGTAGATATTTCCATGTTCATACAGATATCGGTGTAGATATTTCCATGTTCATAGAGATAGCAGTGTAGATATTTCCATGTTCATACAGATAGCGGTGCTGATATTTCCATGTTTATACAGGTAGCTTTGTAGATATTTCCATGTTTATACAGATAGCTGTGTAGATATTTCCATGTTCATTCAGATAGCGGTGTAGATATTTCCATGTTCATACAGATAGTGGTGTAGATATTTCCATGTTCATACAGATAGCGGTGTAGCTATTTCCATGTTCATACAGATGGCGGTGTAGATATTTCCATGTTCATCCAGATGTCTGTGTAGATATATCCATGTTCATACATATAGGGGTGCTGATATTTCCATGTTGATACAGGTAGCGGTGTAAATATTTCCATGTTCATACATATAGCGGTGTAGATATTTCCATGTTTATACAGATAGCGGTGTAGATATTTCCATGTTTATACAGATAGCAGTGTAGATATATCCATCTTAATACAGATGGCGGTGTAGATACTTATATGTTCATACAGATGGCGGTGTAGATATTTCCATGTTCATACAGATGGCGGTGTAGATATTTCCATGTTTATAGAGATAGCGGTGTAGTTATTTCCATGTGTACAGAAATAGCTTTGTAGATATTTCCATGTATATGCAGATAGCTGTGTAGATATTTCCCTTTTCATGCAGATAGCGGTGTAGATATTTCCATGTTCAAACACACAGCGGCGTAGATATTTCCATGTTCATACAGATAGCGGTGTAGATATTTCCATGTTTATACAGATAGCGGTGAAGATGTATGCATGTTTACACAGATAGCGGTGTAGCTATTTCCATGTTTATACAGATAGCGGTGTAGATATTTCCATGTTTATACAGATAGCAGTGAAGATGTATCCATGTTTACACAGATAGCGGTGTAGATATTTCCATGTTCATGCTGATAGCGGTGTAGATATTTCCATGTTCATCCAGATGGCTGTGTAGATATATCCATGTTCATACAGATGGCGGTGAAGATATTTCCATGTTCATACAGTTAGCGGTGTAGATATTTCCATTTTCATACAGATAGCGGTGTAGATATTTCCATGTTCATCCAGATGGCTGTGTAGATATATCCATGTTCATACAGATATCGGTGAAGATATTTCCATGTTCATACAGATAGCGGTGTAGTTCTTACCATGTTCATACAGATAGCGGTGTAGATATTTCCATGTTCATACAGATAGAGGTGTAGCTATTTCCATCTTCATACAGATAGCGGTGTAGATATTTCCATGTTCATCCAGATGGCTGTGTAGATATATGCAGGTTCATACAGATGGCGGTGAAAATATTTCCATGTTCATACAGATATCGGTGTAGATATTTCCATGTTCATAGAGATAGCGGTGTAGATATTTCCATGTTCATACAGATAGCGGTGCTGATATTTCCATGTTTATACAGGTAGCGGTGTAGATATTTCCATTTTCATGCAGATAGCAGTGTAGATATTTCCATGTTCAAACAGTAGCAGTGTAGATATTTCCATGTTCATACAGATAGCGGTTTAGATATTTCCATGTTTATACAGATAGCGGTGAAGATGTATGCATGTTTACACAGATAGCGGTGTAGATATTTCCATCTTCATACAGATAGCGGTGTAGATATTTCCATGTTCATCCAGATGGCTCTGTAGATATATCCATGTTCATACAGATGGCGGTGAAGATATTTCCATGTTCATACAGATAGCTGTGTAGTTCTTACCATGTTCATACAGATAGCGGTGTAGATATCTCCATCTTAATACAGATGGCGGTGTAGATATTTATATGTTCATACAGATGGCGGTGCAGATATTTCCATGTTCATACAGATGGAGGTGTAGATATTTCCATGTTCATACAGATAGCGGTGTAGATATTTCCATGTTTATACAGATAGCGGTGTAGATATTTCCATGTTTATACAGATAGCAGTGTAGATATCTCCATCTTAATACAGATGGCGGTGTAGATACTTATATGTTCATGCAGATGGCGGTGTAGATATTTCCATGTTCATGCAGATGGCGGTGTAGATATTTCCATGTTTATAGAGATAGCGGTGTAGTTATTTCCATGTGTACAGAAATAGCTTTGTAGATATTTCCATGTATATGCAGATAGCTGTGTAGATATTTCCATTTTCCTGCAGATAGCGGTGTAGATATTTCCATGTTCAAACAGACAGCGGCGTAGATATTTCCATGTTCATACAGATAGCGATGTAGATATTTCCATGTTTATACAGATAGCGGTGAAGATGTATGCATGTTTACACAGATAGCGGTGTAGCTATTTCCATGTTTATACAGATAGCGGTGTAGATATTTCCATGTTTATACAGATAGCAGTGAAGATGTATCCATGTTTACACAGATAGCGGTGTAGATATTTCCATGTTCATGCTGATAGCGGTGTAGATATTTCCATGTTCATCCAGATGGCTGTGTAGATATATCCATGTTCATACAGATGGCGGTGAAGATATTTCCATGTTCATACAGATAGCGGTGTAGATATTTCCATCTTCATACAGATAGCGGTGTAGATATTTCCATGTTCATCCAGATGGCTGCGTAGATATATCCATGTTCATACAGATATCGGTGAAGATATTTCCATGTTCATACAGATAGCGGTGTAGTTATTACCATGTTCATACAGATAGCGGTGTAGATATTTCCATGTTCATACAGATAGAGGTGTAGCTATTTCCATGTTCATACAGATAGCGGTGTAGATATTTCCATGTTCATCCAGATGGCTGTGTAGATATATCCATGTTCATACAGATGGCGGTGAAAATATTTCCATGTTCATACAGATATCGGTGTAGATATTTCCATGTTCATAGAGATAGCGGTGTAGACATTTCCATGTTCATACAGATAGCGGTGCTGATATTTCCATGTTTATACAGGTAGCGGTGTAGATATTTCCATGTTTATACAGATAGTGGTGTAGATATTTCCATGTTCATACAGATAGCGGTGTAGATATTTCCATGTTCATAGAGATAGTGGTGTAGATATTTCCATGTTCATACAGATAGCGGTGTAGCTATTTCCATGTTCATACAGATAGCGGTGTAGATATTTCCATGTTCATCCAGATGGCTGTGTAGATATTTCCATGTTCATACAGATAGCGGTGCTGATATTTCCATGCTTACACAGGTAGCGGTGTAAATATTTCCATGTTCATTCAGATAGCGGTGTAGATACTTCCATGTTCATACAGACAGCTGTGCTGATATTTCCATGTTCATCCAGATGGCTGTGTAGATATATCCATGTTCATACAGATGGCGGTGAAAATATTTCCATGTTCATACAGATATCGGTGTAGATATTTTAATGTTCATAGAGATAGCGGTGTAGATATTTCCATGTTAATAGAGATAGCGGTGCTGATATTTCCATGTTTATACAGGTAGCGGTGCAGATATTTACATGTTTATACAGATAGCGGTGTAGATATTTCCATGTTTATACAGATAGCGGTGTAGATATTTCCATGTTTATACAGATAGCGGTGTAGATATCTCCATCTTAATACAGATGGCGGTGTAGATATTTATATGTTCATACAGATGGCGGTGCAGATATTTCCATGTTCATACAGTTGGCGGTGTAGATATTTCCATTTTTATAGAGATTGCAGTGTAGATATTTCCATGTGTAAAGAAATAGCTTTGTAGATATTTCCATGTATATGCAGATAGCTGTGTAGATATTTCCATTTTCATGCAGATAGCGGTGTAGATATTTCCATGTTCAAACAGATAGCTGTGTAGATATTTCCACGTTCATACAGATAGTGGTGTAGATATTTCCATGTTTATACAGATAGCAGTGAAGATGTATGCATGTTAACACAGATAGCGGTGTAGATATTTCCATGTTCATACAGATAGCGGTGTAGATATTTCCATGTTCATACAGATAGCGGTGTAGATATTTCTATGTTCATCCAGATGGCTGTGTAGCTATTTCCATGTTCATACAGATAGCGGTGTAGATAATTCCATGTTCATAGAGATAGCGGTGTAGATATTTCCATGTTCATACAGATTGCGGTGCTGATATTTCCATGTTTATACAGGTAGCGGTGTAGATATTTCCATGTTTATACAGATAGCGGTGTAGATATTTCCATGTTTATACAGATAGCGGTGTAGATATTTCCATGTTTATACAGATAGCGGTGTAGATATCTCCATCTTAATACAGATGGCGGTGTAGATATTTATATGTTCATACAGATGGCGGTGCAGATATTTCCATGTTCATACAGATGGCGGTGTAGATATTTCCATGTTTATAGAGATAGTGGAGTAGTTATTTCCATGTGTAAAGAGAAATCTGTATAGATATTTCCATGTATATGCAGATAGCTTTGTAGATATTTCCATTTTCATGCAGATAGCGGTGTAGATATTTCCATGTTCAAACAGATAGCTGTGTAGATATTTCCATGTTCATACAGATAGCGGTGTAGATATTTCCATGTTTATACAGATAGCAGTGAAGATGTATGCATGTTAACACAGATAGCGGTGTAGATATTTCCATGTTCATACAGATAGCGGTGTAGATATTTCCATTTTCATGCAGATAGCGGTGTAGATATTTCCATGTTGATACAGATAGCAGTGTAGATATTTCCATGTTTATACAGTTAGTGGTGAAGATGTATGCATGTTTACACAGATAGCGGTGTAAATATTTCCATGTTCATACAGATAGCGGTGTAGATATTTCCATGTTCATCCAGATGGCTGTGTAGATATATCCATGTTCATACAGATGGCGGTGAAGATATTTCCATGTTCATACAGATAGCGGTGTAGATATTTCCATGTACATACAGATAGCGGTGTAGATATTTCCATGTTCATACAGACAGCGGTGCTGATATTTCCAAGTTCATCCAGATGGCTGTGTAGATATATCTATGTTCATACAGATGGCGGTGAAGATACTTCCATGTTCATACAGATATCGGTGTAGATATTTCCATGTTCATACAGATAGCGGTGTAGATATTTCCATGTTCATACAGATAGCGGTGATGATATTTCCATGTTTATACAGGTAGCGGTGTAGATATTTCCATGTTTATACAGATAGCGGTGTAGATATTTCCATGTTTATACAGGTAGCGGTGTAGATATTTCCATGTTTATACAGATAGCGGTGTAGATATCTCCATCTTAATGCAGATGGCGGTGTAGATATTTATATGTTCGTACAGATGGCGGTGCAGATATTTCCATGTTCATACAGATGGCGGTGTAGATATTTCCATGTTTATAGAGATAGCGGTGTAGTTATTTCAATGTGTAAAGAAATAGCTTTGTAGATATTTCCATGTATATGCAGATAGCTGTGTAGATATTTCCATTTCCATGCAGATAGTGGTGTAGATATTTCCATGTTCAAACAGATAGAGGTGCAGATATTTCCATGTTCATACAGATAGCGGTGTAGATATTTCCATGTTTATACAGATAGCGGTGAAGATGTATGCATGTTTACACAGATAGCGGTGTAGATATTTCCGTGTTCATCCAGATGGCTGTGTAGATATATCAATGTTCATACAGATGGCGGTGAAGATATTTCCATGTTCATACAGATAGCGGTGTAGATATTTCCATGTTCATACAGATAGCGGTGTAGATATTTCCATGTTCATACAGATAGTGGTGAAGATGTATGCATGTTTACACAGAGAGCGGTGTAGATATTTCCATGTTCATACAGATAGTGGTGTAGATATTTCCATGTTCATCCAGATGGCTGTGTAGATATTTCCATGTTCATACAGATGGTGGTGAAGATATTTCCATGTTCATACAGATAGCGGTGTAGATATTTCCATGTTCATACAGATGGCGGTGAAGATATTTCCATGTTCATACAGATAGCGGTGTAGATATTTCCATGTACATACAGATAGCGGTGTAGATATTTCCATGTTCATACAGACAGCGGTGCTGATATTTCCAAGTTCATCCAGATGGCTGTGTAGATATATCTATGTTCATACAGATGGCGGTGAAGATATTTCCATGTTCATACAGATATCGGTGTAGATATTTCCATGTTCATACAGATAGCGGTGTAGATATTTCCATGTTCATACAGATAGCGGTGCTGATATTTCCATGTTTATACAGGTAGCGGTGTAGATATTTCCATGTTTATACAGATAGCGGTGTAGATATTTCCATGTTTATACAGGTAGCGGTGTAGATATTTCCATGTTTATACAGATAGCGGTGTAGATATCTACATCTTAATGCAGATGGCGGTGTAGATATTTATATGTTCATACAGATGGCGGTGCAGATATTTCAATGTTCATACAGATGGCGGTGTAGATATTTCCATGTTTATAGAGATAGCGGTGTAGTTATTTCAATGTGTAAAGAAATAGCTTTGTAGATATTTCCATGTATATGCAGATAGCTGTGTACATATTTCCATTTTCATGCAGATAGCGGTGTAGATATTTCCATGTTCAAACACATAGAGGTGCAGATATTTCCATGTTCATACAGATGGCTGTGTAGATATATCCATGTTCATACAGATGGCGGTGAAGATATTTCCATGTTCATACAGATAGCGGTGTAGATATTTCCATGTTCATACAGATAGCGGTGTAGATATTTCCATGTTCATACAGACAGCGGTGCTGATATTTCCAAGTTCATCCAGATGGCTGTGTAGATATATCTATGTTAATACAGATGGCGGTGAAGATATATCCATGTTTATACAGATAGCGGTGTAGATATTTCCATGTTTATACGGATAGCGGTGTAGATATTTCCATGTTTATACAGATAGCGGTGTAGATATCTCCATCTTAATACAGATGGCGGTGTAGATATTTATAAGTTCATACAGATGGCGGTGCAGATATTTCCATGTTCATACAGATGGCGGTGTAGATATTTCCATGTTTATAGAGATAGCGGTGTAGTTATTTCCATGTGTAAAGAGATTGCTGTATAGATATTTCCATGTATATGCAGATAGCTTTGAAGATATTTCCATTTTCATGCAGATAGCGGTGTAGATATTTCCATGTTCATACAGATAGCGGTGTAGATATTTCAATGTTTATACAGATAGCAGTGAAGATGTATGCATGTTAACACAGATAGCGGTGTAGATATTTCCATGTTCATACAGATAGCAGTGTAGATATTTCCATGTTTATACAGATAGTGGTGAAGATGTATGCATGTTTACACAGATAGCGGTGTAGATATTTCCATGTTCATACAGATAGCGGTGTAGATATTTCCATGTTCATCCAGATGGCTGTGTAGATATATCCATGTTCATACAGATGGCGGTGGAGATATTTCCATATTCATACAGATAGCTGTGTAGATATTTCCATGTTCATACAGATAGCGGTGTAGATATTTCCATGTTCATACAGATAGCGGTGTAGATATTTCCATGTTTATACAGATAGCGGTGTAGATATTTCCATGTTTATACAGGTAGCGGTGTAGATATTTCCATGTTTATACAGATAGCGGTGTAGATATCTCCATCTTAATGCAGATGGCGGTGTAGATATTTATATGTTCATACAGATGGCGGTGCAGATATTTCCATGTTCATACAGATGGCGGTGTAGATATTTCCATGTTTATAGAGATAGCGGTGTAGTTATTTCAATGTGTAAAGAAATAGCTTTGTAGATATTTCCATGTATATGCAGATAGCTGTGTAGATATTTCCATTTTCATGCAGATAGTGGTGTAGATATTTCCATGTTCAAACAGATAGAGGTGCAGATATTTCCATGTTCATACAGATAGCGGTGTAGATATTTCCATGTTTATACAGATAGCGGTGAAGATGTATGCATGTTTACACAGATAGCGGTGTAGATATTTCCGTGTTCATCCAGATGGCTGTGTAGATATATCAATGTTCATACAGATGGCGGTGAAGATATTTCCATGTTCATACAGATAGCGGTGTAGATATTTCCATGTTCATACAGATATCGGTGTAGATATTTCCATGTTCATACAGATAGTGGTGAAGATGTATGCATGCTCACACAGATAGCGGTGTAGATATTTCCATGTTCATACAGATAGTGGTGTAGATATTTCCATGTTCATCCAGATGGCTGTGTAGATATTCCCATGTTCATACAGATGGCGGTGAAGATATTTCCATGTTCATACAGATAGCGGTGTAGATATTTCCATGTTCATACAGATAGCGGTGTAGATATTTCCATGTTCATACAGACAGCGGTGCTATTTCCAAGTTCATCCAGATGGCTGTGTAGATAGATCTATGTTCATACAGATGGCGGTGAAGATATTTCCATGTTCATACAGATATCGGTGTAGATATTTCCATGTTCATACAGATAGCGGTGTAGATATTTCCATGTTCATACAGATAGCGTTGCTGATATTTCCATGTTTATACAGGTAGCGGTGTAGATATTTCCATGTTTATACAGATAGCGGTGTAGATATTTCCATGTTTATACAGGTAGCGGTGTAGATATTTCCATGTTTATACAGATAGCGGTGTAGATATCTCCATCTTAATGCAGATGGCGGTGTAGATATTTATATGTTCATACAGATGGCGGTGCAGATATTTCCATGTTCATACAGATGGCGGTGTATATATTTCCATGTTTATAGAGATAGCGGTGTAGATATTTCCATGTATAAAGAAATAGCTTTGTTGATATTTCCATGTATATGCAGATAGCTCTGTAGATATTTCCATTTTCATGCAGATAGCGGTGTAGATATTTCCATGTTCAAACAGATAGCGGTGTAGATATTTCCATGTTCATACAGAAAGCGGTGTAGATATTTCCATGTTTATACAGATAGCGGTGAAGATGTATTCATGTTTACACAGATAGCGGTGTGGATATTTCCATGTTCATCCAGATGGCTGTGTAGATATTTCCATGTTCATCCAGATGGCTGTGTAGATATATCCATGTTCATACAGATGGCGGTGAAGATATTTCCATGTTCATACAGATAGCGGTGTAGATATTTCCATGTTCATACAGATAGCGGTGTAGATATTTCCATGTTCATACAGATAGCGGTGTAGCTATTTCCATGTTCATACATATAGCGGTGTAGATATTTCCATGTTCATCCAGATGGCTGTGTAGATATATCCATGTTCATACAGATGGCGGTGAAGATAATTCCATGTTTATACAGATAGCAGTGAAGGTGCATGCATGTTCACTCAGATGGCAGTGTAGATATTTCCATGTTCATACAGATAGAGGTATAGATATTTCCATGTTCATACAGATAGCGGTGTAGATATTTCCATGTTTATACAGATAGCGGTGAAGATGTATGCATGTTTACACAGATAGCGGTTTAGATATTTCCATGTTCATCCAGATGGCAGTGTAGATATATCCATGTTCATACAGATGGCGGCGAAGGTATTTCCATTTTCATACAGATATCGGTGTAGATATTTCCATGTTCATACAGATAGCGGTGTAGATATTTCCATGTTCATACAGATAGCAGTGTAGATATTTCCATGTTCATACAGATAGCGGTGCTGATATTTCCATGTTTATACAGGTAGCGGTGTAGATATTTCCATGTTTATACAGATAGCGGTGTAGATATTTCCATGTTTATACAGGTAGCGGTGTAGATATTTCCATGTTTATACAGATAGCGGTGTAGATATCTCCATCTTAATTCAGATGGCGGTGTAGATATATATATGATCATACAGATGGCGGTGCAGATATTTCCATGTTCATACACATGGCGGTGTAGATATTTCCATGTTTATAGAGATAGCGGTGTAGTTATTTCAATGTGTAAAGAAATAGCTTTGTAGATATTTCCATGTATATGCAGATAGCTGTGTACATATTTCCATTTTCATGCAGATAGCGGTGTAGATATTTCCATGTTCAAACACATAGAGGTGCAGATATTTCCATGTTCATACAGATAGCGGTGTAGATATTTCCATGTTTATACAGATAGCGGTGAAGATGTATGCATGTTAACACAGATAGCGGTGTAGATATTTCCATGTTCATACAGATAGCGGTGTAGATATTTCCATTTTCATGCAGATAGCGGTTTAGATACTTCCATGTTCATACAGATAGCAGTGTAGATATTTCCATGTTTATACAGATAGTGGTGAAGATGTATGCATGTTTACACAGATAGCGGTGTAGATATTTCCATGTTCATCCAGATGGCTGTGTAGATATATCAATGTTCATACAGATGGCGGTGAAGATATTTCCATGTTCATACAGATAGCGGTGTAGATATTTCCATGTTCATACAGATAGCGGTGTAGATATTTCCATGTTCATACAGATAGTGGTGAAGATATTTCCATGTTCATACAGATAGCGGTGTAGATATTTCCAAGTTCATACAGACAGCGGTGCTGATATTTCCAAGTTCATCCAGATGGCTGTGTAGATAGATCTATGTTCATACAGATGGCGGTGAAGATATTTCCATGTTCATACAGATATCGGTGTAGATATTTCCATGTTCATACAGATAGCAGTGTAGATATTTCCATGTTCATACAGATAGCGTTGCTGATATTTCCATGTTTATACAGGTAGCGGTGTAGATATTTCCATGTTTATACAGATAGCGGTGTAGATATTTCCATGTTCATACAGACTGCGGTGCTGATATTTCCATGTTAATCCAGATGGCTGTGTAGATATATCCATGTTCATACAGATGGCGGTGATGATATTTCCATGTTCATAGAGATATCGGTGTAGATATTTCCATGTTCAAAGAGATAGCAGTGTAGATATTTCCATGTTCATACAGATAGCGGTACTGATATTTCCATGTTTATACAGGTAGCGGTGTAGATATTTCCATGTTTATACAGATAGCGGTGTAGATATTTCCATGTTTATACAGATAGCGGTGTAGATATTTCCATGTTTATACAGATAGCGATGTAGGTATCTCCATCTTAATGCAGATGGCGGTGTAGATATTTATATGTTCATACAGATGGCGGTGCAGATATTTCCATGTTCATACAGATGGCGGTGTAGATATTTCCATGTTTATAGAGAGAGCGGTGTAGTTATTTCCATGTGTAAAGAAATAGCTTTGTAGATATATCCAGTTATATGCAAATAGCTTTGTAGATGTTTCCATTTTCATGCAGATAGCGGTGTAGATATTTCCATGTTCAAAAAGATAGCGGTGTAGATATTTCCATGTTCATACAGATAGCGGTGTAGATATTTCCATGCTTATACAGAGAGCGGTGAAGATGTATGCATGTTTACACAGATAGTGGTGTAGATATTTCCATGTTCATACAGATAGCGGTGTAGATATTTCCATGTTCATCCAGATGGCTGTGTAGATGTATCCATGTTCATACAGATGGCGGTGAAGATATTTCCATGTTCATACAGATAGCGGTGTAGATATTTCCATGTTCATACAGATAGCGGTGTAGATATTTCCATGTTCATACAGATAGCGGTGTAGCTATTTCCATGTTCATACATATAGCGGTGTAGATATTTCCATGTTCATCCAGATGGCTGTGTAGATATATCCATGTTCATACAGATGGCGGTGAAGATACTTCCATGTTCATACTGATGGCGGTGTAGATATTTCCATGTTCATACAGATAGCGGTGTGGACATTTCCATGTTCATACAGATAGCGGTGTAGCTATTTCCATGTTCATACAGATAGCGGTGTAGATATTTCCATGTTCATCCAGATGGCTGTGTAGATATTTCCATGTTCATACAGATAGCGGTGCTGATATTTCCATGTTTATACAGGTAGCGGTGTAGATATTTCCATGTTTATACAGATAGCGGTGTAGATATTTCCATGTTTATACAGATAGTGGTGAAGAGGTATGCATGTTTACACAGATAGCGGTGTAGATATTTCCATGTTCATACAGACAGCGGTGCTGATATTTCCATGTTCATCCAGATGGCTGTGTAGATATATCCATGTTCATACAGATGTCGGTGATGATATTTCCATGTTCATACAGATATCGGTGTAGATATTTCCATGTTCATAGAGATAGCGGTGTAGTTATTTCCATGTGTAAAGAAATATCTTTGTAGATATTTCCATGTATATGCAGATAGCTGTGTAGATATTTCCATTTTCATGCAGATAGCGGTGTAGATATTTCCATGTTCAAACAGATAGCTGTGTAGATATTTCCATGTTCATACAGATAGCGGTGTAGATATTTCCATGTTTATACAGATAGCAGTGAAGGTGTATGCATGTTCACTCAGATGGCAGTGTAGATATTTCCATGTTTATACAGATAGCGGTGAAGATGAATGCATGTTTACCCAGATAGCGGTGTAGATATTTCCATGTTCATCCAGATGGCACTGTAGATATATCCATGTTAATACAGATGGCGGCGAAGTTATTTCCATTTTCATACAGATAGCGGTGTAGATATTTCCATGTTCATACAGATAGCGGTGTAGATATTTCCATGTTCATACAGACAGCGGTGTAGATATTTCTATGTTCATCCAGATGGCTGTGTAGCAATTTCCATGTTCATACAGATAGTGGTGTAGATATTTCCATGTTCATACAGATAGCAGTGTAGATAATTCCATGTTCATACAGATTGCGGTGCTGATATTTCCATGTTTATAAAGGTAGCGGTGTAGATATTTCCATGTTTATACAGATAGCGGTGTAGATATTTCCATGTTTATACAGATAGCGGTGTAGATATTTCCATGTTTATACAGATAGCGGTGTAGATATCTCCATCTTAATACAGATGGCGGTGTAGATATTTATATGTTCATACAGATGGCGGTGCAGATATTTCCATGTTCATACAGATGGCGGTGTAGATATTTCCATGTTTATAGAGATAGTGGAGTAGTTATTTCCATGTGTAAAGAGATAGCTGTATAGATATTTCCATGTATATGCAGATAGCTTTGTAGATATTTCCATTTTCATGCAGATAGCGGTGTGGATATTTCCATGTTAAAACAGATAGCTGTGTAGATATTTCCATGTTCATACAGATAGCGGTGTAGATATTTCCATGTTTATACAGATAGCAGTGAAGATGTATGCATGTTAACTCAGATAGCGGTGTAGATATTTCCATGTTCATACAGATAGCGGTGTAGATATTTCCATTTTCATGCAGATAGCGGTGTAGATATTTCCATGTTCATACAGACAGCGGTGCTGATATTTCCAAGTTCATCCAGATGGCTGTGTAGATATATCTATGTTCATACAGATGGCGGTGAAGATATTTCCATGTTCATACAGATATCGGTGTTGATATTTCGATGTTCATACAGATAGCAGTGTAGATATTTCCATGTTCATACAGATAGCGGTGCTGATATTTCCATGTTTATACAGGTAGCCGTGTAGATATTTCCATGTTTATACAGATAGCGGTGTAGATATTTCCATGTTTATACAGGTAGCGGTGTAGATATTTCCATGTTTATACAGATAGCGGTGTAGCTATCTCCATCTTAATGCAGATGGCGGTGTAGATATTTATATGATCATACAGATGGCGGTGCAGATATTTCCATGTTCATACAGATGGCGGTGTAGATATTTCCATGTTTATAGAGATAGCGGTGTAGATATTTCAATGTGTAAAGAAATAGCTTTGTAGATATTTCCATGTATATGCAGATAGCTGTGTTGATATTTCCATTTTCATGCAGATAGCGGTGTAGATATTTCCATGTTCAAACAGATAGAGGTGCAGATATTTCCATGTTCATACAGATAGCGGTGTAGATATTTCCATGTTTATACAGATAGCGGTGAAGATGTATGCATGTTAACTCAGATAGCGGCGTAGATATTTCCATGTTCATACAGATAGCGGTGTAGATATTTCCATTTTCATGCAGATAGCGGTTTAGATACTTCCATGTTCATACAGATAGCAGTGTAGATATTTCCATGTTTATACAGATAGTGGTGAAGATGTATGCATGTTTACACAGATAGCGGTGTAGATATTTCCATGTTCATCCAGATGGCTGTGTAGATATATCAATGTTCATACAGATGGCGTTGAAGATATTTCCATGTTCATACATATAGCGGTGTAGATATTTCCATGTTCATACAGATAGCGGTGTAGATATTTCCATGTTCATACAGATAGTGGTGAAGATATTTCCATGTTCATACAGATAGCGGTGTAGATATTTCCATGTTCATACAGACAGCGGTGCTGATATTTCCAAGTTCATCCAGATGGCTGTGTAGATAGATCTATGTTCATACAGATGGCGGTGAAGATATTTCCATGTTCATACAGATATCGGTGTAGATAATTCCATGTTCATACAGATAGCAGTGTAGATATTTCCATGTTCATACAGATAGCGTTGCTGATATTTCCATGTTTATACAGGTAGCGGTGTAGATATTTCCATGTTTATACAGATAGCGGTGTAGATATTTCCATGTTCATACAGACAGCGGTGCTGATATTTCCAAGTTCATCCAGATGGCTGTGTAGATAGATCTATGTTCATACAGATGGCGGTGATGATATTTCCATGTTCATATAGATATCGGTGTAGATATTTCCATGTTCAAAGAGATAGCAGTGTAGATATTTCCATGTTCATACAGATAGCGGTACTGATATTTCCATGTTTATACAGATAGCGGTGTAGATATTTCCATGTTTATACAGATAGTGGTGTAGATATTTCCATGCTTATACAGATAGCGGTGTAGGTATCTCCATCTTAATGCAGATGGCGGTGTAGATATTTATATGTTCATACAGATGGCGGTGCAGATATTTCCATGTTCATACAGATGGCGGTGTAGATATTTCCATGTTTATAGAGAGAGCGGTGTAGTTATTTCCATGTGTAAAGAAATAGCTTTGTAGATATTTCCACTTATATGCAGATAGCTTTGTAGATGTTTCCATTTTCATGCAGATAGCGGTGTAGATATTTCCATGTTCAAAAAGATAGCGGTGTAGATATTTCCATGTTCATACAGATAGCGGTGTAGATATTTCCATGCTTATACAGAGAGCGGTGAAGATGTATGCATGTTTACACAGATAGCGGTGTAGATATTTCCATGTTCATACAGATAGCGGTGTAGCTATTTCCATGTTCATACATATAGCGGTGTAGATATTTCCATGTTCATCCAGATGGCTGTGTAGATATATCCATGTTCATACAGATGGCGGTGAAGATACTTCCATGTTCATACTGATGGCGGTGTAGATATTTCCATGTTCATACTGATAGCGGTGTGGACATTTCCATGTTCATACAGATAGCGGAGTAGCTATTTCCATGTTCATACAGATAGCGGTGTAGATAATTCCATGTTCATCCAGATGGCTGTGTAGATATTTCCATGTTCATACAGATAGCGGTGCTGATATTTACATGTTTATACAGGTAGCGGTGTAGATATTTCCATGTTTATACAGATAGCGTTGTAGATATTTCCATGTTTATACAGATAGCGGTGAAGATGTATGCATGTTTACCCAGATAGTGGTGAAGGTGTATGCATGTTTACACAGATAGCGGTGTAGATATTTCCATGTTCATACAGTCAGCGGTGCTGATATTTCCATGTTCATCCAAATGGCTGTGTAGATATATCCATGTTCATACACATGGCGGTGATGATATTTCCATGTTCATACAGATATCGGTGTAGATATTTCCATGTTCATAGAGATAGCGGTGTAGATATTTCCATGTTCATACAGATAGCGGTGTTGATATTTCCATGTTTATACAGGTAGCGGTGTAGATATTTCCATGTTTATACAGATAGCGGTGTAGATATTTCCATGTTTATACAGATAGCGGTGTAGATATTTCCATGTTTATACAGATAGCGGTGTAGATATCTCCATCTTAATACAGATGGTGTTGTAGATATTTATGTGTTCATACAGATGGCGGTGCAGATATTTCCATGTTCATACAGATGGCGGTGTAGATATTTCCATGTTTATAGAGATAGCGGTGTAGTTATTTCCATGTGTAAAGAAATATCTTTGTAGATATTTCCATGTATATGCAGATAGCTGTGTAGATATTTCCATTTTCATGCAGATAGCGGTGTAGATATTTCCATGTTCAAACAGATAGCTGTGTAGATATTTCCATGTTCATACAGATAGCGGTGTAGTTATTTCCATGTTTATACAGATAGCAGTGAAGGTGTATGCATGTTCACTCAGATGGCGGTGTAGATATTTCCATGTTCATACAGATAGCGGTGTAGATATTTCCATGTTCATTCAGATAGCGGTGTAGATATTTCCATGTTTATACAGATAGCGGTGAAGATGTATGCATGTTTACACAGATAGCGGTGTAGATATTTCCATGTTCATCCAGATGGCTGTGTAGATATATCCATGTTCATACAGATGGCGGCGAAGGTATTTCCATTTTCATACAGATATCGGTTTAGATATTTCCATGTTCATACAGACAGCGGTGTATGTATTTCCATGTTCATACAGATAGCGGTGTAGATATTTCTATGTTCATCCAGATGGCTGTGTAGTTATTTCCATGTTCATACAGATAGTGGTGTAGATATTTCCATGTTCATACAGATAGCGGTGTAGATATTTCCATGTTCATACAGATTGCGGTGCTGATATTTCCATGTTTATACAGGTAGCAGTGTAGATATTTCCATGTTTATACAGATAGCGGTGTAGATATTTCCATGTTTATACAGATAGCGGTGTAGATATTTCCATGTTTATACAGATAGCGGTGTAGATATCTACATCTTAATACAGATGGCGGTGTAGATATTTATATGTTCATACAGATGGCGGTGCAGATATTTCCATGTTCATACAGATGGCGGTGTAGATGTTTCCAAGTTTATAGAGATAGCGGTGTTGTTATTTCCATGTGTAAAGAGATAGCTGTATAGATATTTCCATGTATATGCAGACAGCTTTGTAGATATTTCCATTTTCATGCAGATAGCGGTGTAGATATTTCCATGTTGAAACAGGTAGCGGTGTAGATATTTCCATGTTCATACAGATAGCGGTGTAGATATTTCCATGTTCATCCACATGGCTGTGTAGATATATCCATGTTCATACAGATGGCGGTGAAGATATTTCCATGTTCATACACATAGCGGTGTAGATATTTCCATGTTCATACAGATAGAGGTGTAGATATTTCCATGTCCATACAGACAGCGGTGCTGGCATTTCCATGTTCATCCAGATGGCTGTGTAGATATATCTATGTTCATACAGATGGCGGCGAAATTTCCATGTTCATACAGATAGCGGTGTAGATATTTCCATCTTCATACAGATAGCGGTGTAGATATTTCCATGTTCATACAGATAGCGGTGCTGATATTTCCATGTTTATACAGGTAGCGGTGTAGATATTTCCATGTTTATACAGATAGCGGTTTAGATATTTCCATGTTTATATAGATAGCGGTGTGGTTATTTCCATGTTTATACAGATAGCGGTGTAGATATCTCCATCTTAATACAGATGGCGGTGCAGATATTTATATGTTCATACAGACGGAGGTGCAGATATTTCTATGTTCATACAGATGGTGGTGTAGATATTTCCATGTTTATAGGGATAGCGGTGTAGTTATTTCAATGTGTAAAGAGATAGCTTTGTAGATATTTCCATGTATATGCAGATAGCTGTGTAGATATCTCCATTTTCATGCAGATAGCGGTGTAGATATTTCCATGTTCAAACAGATAGCGGTGTAGATATTTCCATGTACATACAGATTGCGGTGTAGATATTTCCATGTTTATACAGATAGCGGTGAAGATGTATGCATGTTTACACAGATAGCGGTGTAGATATTTCCATGTTCATACAGATGGCGGTGTAGATATTTCCATGTTCATCCAGATGGCTGTGTAGATATATCCATGTTCATACAGATGGCGTTGAAGGTATTTCCATGTTCATACAGATAGCGGTGTAGATATTTCCATGTTCATACAGATAGCGGTGTAGATATTTCCATGTTCATAGAGATAGCGGTGTAGCTATTTCCATGTTCATGCATGTAGCGGTGTAGATATTTCCATGTTCATCCAGATGGCTGTGCAGATATATCCATGTTCATACAGATGGCGGTGAAGACATTTCCTTGTTCATACAGATAGTGGTGTAGATATTTCCATGTTCATACAGATAGTGGTGTAGATATTTCCATGTTCATACAGATAGCGGTATAGCTATTTCCATGTTCATACAGATAGCGGTGTAGATATTTCCATGTTCATCCAGATGGCTGTGTAGATATTTCCATGTTCATACAGATAGCGGTGCTGATATTTCCATGTTTATACAGGTAGCGGTGTAGATATTTCCATGTTCATAGAGATAGCGGTGTAGATATTTCCATGTTCATACAGATAACGGTGCTGATATTTCCATGTTTATACAGGTAGCGGTGTAGATATTTCCATGTTTATACAGATGGTGGTGTAGATATTTCCATGTTCGTACAGATAGCGGTGTAGATATTTCCATGTCCATTCAGATAGTGGTGTAGATATTTCCATGTTCATACAGATAGCGGTGTAGCTATTTCTATGTTCATACAGATAGCGGTGTAGATATTTCCATGTTCATCCAGATGGCTGTGTAGATATTTCCATGTTCATACAGATAGCGGTGCTGATATTTCCATGTTTATACATGTAGCGGTGTAAATATTTCCATGTTCGTACAGATAGCGGTGTAGATATTTCCATGTTTATTCAGATAGCGGTGTAGATATTTCCATGTTTATACAGATAGCAGTGTAGATATCTCCATCTTAATACAGATGGCGGTGTAGGTATTTATATGTTCATACAGATGGCGGTGAAGATATTTCCATGTTCATACAGATGGCGGTGTAGATATTTCCATGTTTATAGAGATAGCGGTGTAGTTATTACCATGTGTAAAGAGATAGCTTTGTAGATATTTCCATGTATATGCAGAGATCTGTGTAGATATTTCCATTTTCATGCCGATAGCGGTGTAGATATTTCCAAGTTCAAACAGATAGCGGTGTAGATATTTCCATGTTCATACAGATAGCGGTGTAGATATTTCCATGTTTATACAGATAGCGGTGAAGATGTATGCATGTTTTCACAGATAGCGGTGTATATATTTCCATGTTCATAAAGATAGCTGTGTAGATATTTCCATGTTCATCCGGATGGCTGTGTAGATATATCCATGTTCATACAGATGGCGGTGAAGATATTTCCATGTTCATACAGATAGCGCTGTAGATATTTCCATGTTCATAGAGATAGCGGTGTAAATATTTCCATGTTCGTACAGATAGCGGTGTAGATATTTCCATGTTTATTCAGATAGCGGTGTAGATATTTCCATGTTTATACAGATAGCAGTGTAGATATCTCCATCTTAATACAGATGGCGGTGTAGATATTTATATGTTCATACAGATGGCGGTGCAGATATTTCCATGTTCATACAGATGGCTGTGTAGATATATCCATGTTCATACAGATAGCGGTGTAGCTATTTCCATGTTCATACAGATAGTGGTGTAGATATTTCCATGTTCATACAGATAGCGGTGTAGATATTTCCATGTTGATCAAGATGGCTGTGTAGATATATCCATGTTCATGCAGATGGCGGTGAAGATATTTCCATGTTCATACAGATAGCGGTGTAGATATTTCCATGTTCATACAGATAGCGGTGTAGGTATTTCCATGTTCATACAGATATAGGGGCTGATATTTCCATGTTCATACAGATAGCGGTGCTGATATTTCCATGTTTATACAGGTAGCGGTGTAGATATTTCCATGTTTATACAGATAGCGGTGTAGATATTTCCATGTTTATACAGATAGCGGTGTAGATATCTCCATCTTAATACAGATGGCCGTGTAGATATTTATATGATCATACAGATGTCGGTGCAGCTATTTCCATGTTCATACAGATGGTGGTGTAGATATTCCCATGTTCCTACAGATAGCGGTGTAGTTATTTCCATGTGTAAAGAGATAGCTGTGTAGATATTTCCATGTATATGCAGATAGCTGTGTAGATATTTCCATGTTTATACAGATAGCGGTGTGGTTATTTCCAAGTTTATACAGATAGCGGTGTAGATATCTCCATCTTAATATAGATGGCGGTGTAGATATTTATTTGTTCATACAGATGGCGGTGCAGATATTTCCATGTTCATACAGATGGCTGTGTAGATATATCCATGTTCATACAGATGGCGGTGTAGATATTTGTATGTTTATAGAGATAGCGCTGTAGTTATTTGCATGTGTAAAGAGATAGCTTTGAAGATATTTCCATGTATATGCAGATCGCTGTGTAGATATTTCCATTTTCATGCAGATAGTGGTGTAGATATTTCCATGTTCAAACAGAGAGCGGTGTAGATATTTCCATGTTCAAACAGATAGCAGTGTAGATATTTCCATGTTTATACAGATAGTGGTGAAGATGTATGCATGTTTACACAGATATCGGTGTAGAAATTACCATGTTCATAGAGATAGTGGTGTAGATATTTCCATGTTCATCCAGATGTCTTTGTAGATATATCCATGTTCATACAGATGGCGGTGAAGATATTTCCATGTTCATACAGATAGCGGTGTAGTTATTTCCATGTGTAAAGAGATAGCTGTGTAGATATTTCCAAATATATGCAGATAGCTGTGTAGATATTTCCATTTTCATGCAGACAGCGGTTTAGATATTTCCATGTTCAAACAGATAGCGCTGTAGATATTTCCATGTTCATAGCGATAGTGGTGTAGGTATTTCCATGTTCATACAGATAGAGGGGCTGATATTTCCATGTTAATACAGATAGCTGTGCCCATATTTCCATGTTTATACAGATAGCTGTGTAGATATTTCCATGTTTATACAGATAGCAGTGTAGATATTTCCATGTTTATACAGATAGCGGTGTAGATATATACATCTTAATACAGATGGCGGTGTAGATATTTATAAGTTCATACACATGGCTGTGCAGATATTTCCATGTTCATACAGATGGCGGTGTAGATATTTCCATGTTCATACAGATAGCGGTGTAGTTATTTCCATGGGTAAAGAGATAGCTGTGTAGATATTTCCATGCATATGCAGATAGCTGTGTAGATATTTCCATTTTCATGCTGATAGCGGTTTAGATATTTCCATGTTCAAACAGATAGCGGTGTAGATATTTCCACGTTCATACAGATAGCGGTGCAGATATTTCCATGCTTATACAGATTGCGGTGAAGAAGCATGCATGTTTACACAGATAGCGGTGTAGATATTTCCATGTTCATGCACATGGCTGTGTAGATATATCCAAGTTCATACAGATAGCGGTGTAGATATTTCCATGTTCATACAGATAGCGGTGTAGATATTTCCATGTTCATAGAGATAGCGGTGTAGATATTTCCATGTTCATACAGATAGCGGTGCTGATATTTCCATGTTTATACAGGTAGCGGTGCAGATATTTCCATGCTTATACAGATTGCGGTGAAGATGTATGCATGTTTACACAGATAGCGGTGTAGATATTTCCATGTTCATACAGATAGCGGTGTAGATATTTCCATGTTCATACAGATAGCGGTGTAGATATCTCCTTCTTAATACAGATGGCGGTGTAGATATTTGTATGTTCATACAGATGGCGGTGCAGATATTTCCATGTTCATACAGATGGCGGTGTAGATATTTCCATGTTTTTAGAGATAGCGGTGTAGTTATTTCCATGTGTAATGAGATCGCTGTGTAGATATTTCCATTCATATGCAGACAGCTGTGTAGATATTTCCATTTTCATGCAGACAGCGGTGTAGATATTTCCATGTTCATACAGATAGCAGTGTAGATATTTCCATGTTCATATAGATAGTGGTATAGATATTTCCATGTTCATACAGAGAGCGGTGTAGCTATTTCCATGTTCATACATATAGCGGTGTAGATATTTCCATGTTCGTACAGATAGCATTGTAGATATTTCCATGTTCATACAGATAGCAGTGCTGATATTTCCATGTTTATACAGGTAGCGGTGTAGATATTTCCAAGTTTATACAGATAGCGGTGTAGATATCTCCATCTTAATATAGATGGCGGTGTAGATATTTATATGTTCATACTGATGGCGGTGCAGATATTTCCATGTTCATACTGATGGCGGTGTAGATATTTGTATGTTTATAGAGATAGCGCTGTAGTTATTTCCATGTGTAAAGTGATAGCTTTGTAGATATTTCCATGTATATGCAGATCGCTGTGTAGATATTTCCATTTTCATGCAGATAGTGATGTAGATATTTCCATGTTCAAACAGATAGCGGTGTAGATATTTCCATGTTCAACCAGATAGCAGTGTAGATATTTAAATGTTTGTACAGATAGTGGTGAAGATGTATGCATGTTTACACAGATAGCGGTGTAGATATTTCCATGTTCATGCAGATAGCGGTGTAGATATTTCCATGTTCATCCAGATGTCTGTGTAGATATATCCATGTTCATACAGATGGCGGTGAAGATATTTCCATGTTCATACAGATAGCGGTGAAGATATTTCCATGTTCATACAGATAGCGGTGTATATATTTAAATGTTCATACAGATAGCGGTGTAGATATTTCCATGTTCATTCAGATAGCGGTGTAGATATTTCCATGTTCGTACACATAGCGGTGTAGATATTTCCATGTTCATACAGATAGCGGTGCTGATATTTCCATGTTCATACAGATAGCGGTGTAGTTATTTCCATGTGTAAAGAGATAGCTGTGTAGATATTTCCATGTATATGCAGATAGCTGTGTAGTTATTTCAATTTTCAAGCAGATAGCGGTGTAGATATTTCCATGTTCATACAGATAGAGGGGCTGATATTTCCATGTTCATACAGATAGTGGTGTAGATATTTCCATGTTCATACAGGTAGTGGTGTAGATATTTCCATGTTCATACAGATAGCGGTGTAGCTATTTCCATGTTCATACAGATAGCGGTGTAGGAATATCCATGTTCATAGAGATAGCGGTGTAGATATTTCCATGTTCATTCAGATAGCGGTGCTGATATTTCCATGTTTATACAGGTAGCGGTGTAGATATTTCCATGTTTATACAGATTGCGGTGTAGATATTTCCATGTTTATACAGATAGCGGTGTAGATATTTCCAAGTTTATTCAGATAGCGGTGTAGATATCTCCATCTTAATATAGATGGCGGTGTAGATATTTATTTGTTCATACAGATGGCGGTGCAGATATTTCCATGTTCATACAGATGGCTGTGTAGATATATCTATGTTCATACAGATGGCGGTGAAGATATTTCCATGTTCCTACAGATAGCGGTGAAGATATTTCCATGTTCATACAGATAGCGGTGTATATATTTCCATGTTCATACAGATAGCGGTGTAGATATTTCCATGTTCATTCAGATAGCGGTGTAGATATTTCCATGTTCGTACACATAGCGGTGTAGATATTTCCATGTTCATACAGATAGCGGTGCTGATATTTCCATGTTTATACAGGTAGCGGTGTAGATATTTCCATGTTTATACAGATGGTTTTGTATATATTTCCATGTTTATACAGATAGCGGTGTAGATATTTCCAGATTTATACAGATAGTGGTGTAGATATCTCCATCTTAATACAGATGGCGGTGTAGATATTTATATGTTCATACAGATGGTGGTGCAGATATTTCCATGTTCATCCAGATGGCGGTGTAGATATTTCCATGTTTATAGAGATAGCGGTGTAGTTATTTCCATGTGTAAAGAGATAGCTTTGTAGATATTTCCATGTATATGCAGAGAGCTGTGTAGATATTTCCATTTTCATGCAGATAGCGATGTAGATATTTCCAAGTTCAAACAGATAGCGGTGTAGATATTTCCATGTTCATACAGAGAGCGGTGTAGATATTTCCATGTTTATACAGATAGCAGTGAAGATGTATGCATGTTTTCACAGATAGCGGTGTATATATTTCCATGTTCATACAGATAGCGGTGTAGATATTTCCATGTTCATACAGATAGCGGTGTAGATATTTCCATGTTCATACAGATAGCGGTATAGCTATTTCCATGTTCTTACAGATAGCGGTGTAGATATTTCCATGTTCATACAGATAGCGGTGTAGATATTTCCATGTTCATCCAGATGGCTGTGTAGATATATCCATGTTCATGCAGATGGCGGTGAAGATATTTCCATGTTCATACAGATAGCGGTGTAGATATTTCCAGGTTCATACAGATAGCGGTGTAGGTATTTCCATGTTCATACAGATAGAGGGGCTGATATATCCATGTTCATACAGATAGCGGTGCTGACATTTCCATGTTTTTACAGGTAGCGGTGTAGATATTTCCATGTTTATACAGATAGCGGTGTAGATATTTTCATGTTTATACAGATAGCGGTGTAGATATTTCCATGTTTATACAGATAGCGGTGTAGATATCTCCATCTTAATACAGATGGCCGTGTAGATTTTATATGTTCATACAGATGTCGGTGCTGCTATTTCCATGTTCATACAGATGGTGGTGTAGATATTTCCATGTTCCTACAGATAGCGGTGTAGTTATTTCCATGTGTAAAGAGATAGCTGTGTAGATATTTCCATGTATATGCAGATAGCTGTGTAGATATTTCCATTTTCACGCAGATAGCGTTGTAGATATTTCCATGTTCAAACAGATAGCCGTGTAGATATTTCCATGTTCATACAGATAGCGGTGTCGATATTTCCATGTTTATACAGATTGCGGTGAAGATGTATGCATATTTACACAGATAGCGGTGTAGATATTTTCATGTTCAAACAGATAGCAGTGTAGATATTTCCGTGTTCATCTAGATGGCTGTGTAGATATATCCATGTTCATACAGATAGCAGTGTAGATATTTCCATGTTCATACAGGTAGTGGTGTAGATATTTCCATGTTCATACAGATAGCGGTGTAGCTATTTCCATGTTCATACAGATAGCGGTGTAGAAATATCCATGTTCATAGAGATAGCGGTGTAGATATTTCCAGGTTCATTCAGATAGCGGTGCTGATATTTCCATGTTTATACAGGTAGCGGTGTAGATATTTCCATGTTTATACAGATTGCGTTGTAGATATTTCCATGTTTATACAGATAGCGGTGTAGATATTTCCAAGTTTATACAGATAGCGGTGTAGATATCCCCATCTTAATATAGATGGCGGTGTAGATATTTATTTGTTCATACAGATGGCGGTGCAGATATTTCCATGTTCATACAGATGGCTGTGTACATATATCTATGTTAATACAGATGGCAGTGAAGATATTTCCATGTTCCTACAGATAGCGGAGAAGATATTTCCATGTTCATACAGATAGCGTTGTATATATTTCCATGTTCATTCAGATAGCGGTGTAGATATTTCCATGTTCGTACACATAGCGGTGTAGATATTTCCATGTTCATACAGATAGCGGTGCTGATATTTCCATGTTTATACAGGTAGCGGTGTAGATATTTCCATGTTTATACAGATGGTTTTGTATATATTTCCATGTTTATACAGATAGCGGTGTAGATATTTCCAGGTTTATACAGATAGTGGTGTAGATATCTCCATCTTAATACAGATGGCGGTGTAGATATTTATATGTTCATACAGATGGTGGTGCAGATATTTCCATGTTCATCCAGATGGCGGTGCAGATATTTCCATGTTTATAGAGATAGCGGTGTAGTTATTTCCATGTGTAAAGAGATAGCTTTGTAGATATTTCCATGTATATGCAGAGAGCTGTGTAGATATTTCCATTTTCATGCAGATAGCGGTGTAGATATTTTCAAGTTCAAAGAGATAGCGGTGTAGATATTTCCATGTTCATACAGAGAGCGGTGTAGATATTTCCATGTTTATACAGATAGCGGTGAAGATGTATGCATGTTTTCACAGATAGCGGTGTATATATTTCCATGTTCATACAGATAGCGGTGTAGCTATTTCCATGTTCTTACAGACAGCGGTGTAGATATTTCCATGTTCATACAGATAGCTGTGTAGATATTTCCATGTTCATCCAGATGGCTGTGTAGATATATCCATGTTCATGCAGATGGCGGTGAAGATATTTCCATGTTCATACAGATAGCGGTGTAGATATTTCCATGTTCATACAGATAGCGGTGTAGGTACTTCCATGTTCATACAGATAGAGGGGCTGATATATCCATGTTCATACAGATAGCGGTGCTGATATTTCCATGTTTATACAGGTAGCGGTGTAGATATTTCCATGTTTATACAGATAGCGGTGTAGATATTTCCATGTTTATACAGATAGCGGTGTAGATATTTCCATGTTTATACAGATAGCGGTGTAGATATCTCCATCTTAATACAGATGGCCGTGTAGATATTTATATGTTCATACAGATGTCGGTGCTGCTATTTCCATGTTCATACCGATGGTGTTGTAGATATTTCCATGTTCCTACAGATAGCGGTGTAGTTATTTCCATGTGTAAAGAGATAGCTGTGTAGATATTTCCATGTATATGCAGATAGCTGTGTAGATATTTCCATTTTCATGCAGATAGCGGTGTAGATATTTCCATGTTCAAACAGATAGCCGTGTAGCTATTTCCATGTTCATACAGATAGCGGTGTAGATATTTCCATGTTTATACAGATTGCGGTGAAGATGTATGCATATTTACACAGACAGCGGTGTAGATATTTCCATGTTCAAACAGATAGCAGTGTAGATATTTCCGTGTTCATCGAGATGGCTGTGTAGATATATCCATGTTCATACAGATAGCAGTGTAGATATTTCCATGTTGATACAGGTAGTGGTGTAGATATTTCCATGTTCATACAGATAGCGGTGTAGCTTTTTCCATGTTCATACAGATAGCGGTGTAGAAATATCCATGTTCATAGAGATAGCGGTGTAGATATTTCCATGTTCATTCAGATAGCGGTGCTGATATTTCCATGTTTATACAGGTAGCGGTGTAGATATTTCCATGTTTATACAGATTGCGGTGTAGATATTTCTATGTTTATACAGATAGCGGTGTAGATATTTCCAAGTTTATACAGATAGCGGTGTAGATATTTCCAAGTTTATACAGATAGCGGTGTAGATATTTCCAAGTTTATACAGATAGCGGTGTAGGTATCTCCATCTTAATATAGATGGCGGTGTAGATATTTATTTGTTCATACAGATGGCGGTGCAGATATTTCCATGTTCATACAGATGGCTGTGTAGATATATCTATGTTCATACAGATGGCGGTGAAGATATTTCCATGTTCCTACAGATTGCGGTGAAGATATTTCCATGTTCATACAGATAGCGGTGTATATATTTCCATGTTCATACAGATAGCGGTGTAGATATTTCCATGTTCATTCAGATAGCGGTGTAGATATTTCCATGTTCGTACACATAGCGGTGTAGATATTTCCATGTTCATACAGATAGCGGTGCTGATATTTCCATGTTTATACAGGTAGCGGTGTAGATATTTCCATGTTTATACAGATGGTTTTGTATATATTTCCATGTTTATACAGATAGCGGTGTAGATATTTCCAGGTTTATACAGATAGTGGTGTAGATATCTCCATCTTAATACAGATGGCGGTGTAGATATTTATATGTTCATACAGATGGTGGTGCAGATATTTCCATGTTCATCCAGATGGCGGTGTAGATATTTCCATGTTTATAGAGATAGCGGTGTAGTTATTTCCATGTGTAAAGAGATAGCTTTGTAGATATTTCCATGTATATGCAGAGAGCTGTGTAGATATTTCCATTTTCATGCAGATAGCGGTGTAGATATTTCCAAGTTCAAACAGATAGCGGTGTAGATATTTCCATGTTCATACAGAGAGCGGTGTAGATATTTCCATGTTTATAGAGATAGCGGTGAAGATGTATGCATGTTTTCACAGATAGCGGTGTATATATTTCCATGTTCATACAGATAGCGGTGTAGATATTTCCATGTTCATACAGATAGCGGTGTAGATATTTCCATGTTCATACAGATAGCGGTGTAGCTATTTCCATGTTCTTACAGATAGCGGTGTAGATATTTCCATGTTCATACAGATAGCGGTGTAGATATTTCCATGTTCATCCAGATGGCTGTGTAGATATATCCATGTTCATGCAGATGGCGGTGAAGATATTTCCATGTTCATACAGATAGCGGTGTAGATATTTCCATGTTCATACAGATAGCGGTGTAGGTATTTCCATGTTCATACAGATAGAGGGGCTCATATATCCATGTTCATACAGATAGCGGTGCTGATATTTCCATGTTTATACAGGTAGCGGTGTAGATATTTCCATGTTTATACAGATAGCGGTGTAGATATTTCCATGTTTATACAGATAGCGGTGTAGATATTTCCATGTTTATACAGATAGCGGTGTAGATATCTCCATCTTAATACAGATGGCCGTGTAGATATTTATATGTTCATACAGATGTCGGTGCTGCTATTTCCATGTTCATACAGATGGTGTTGTAGATATTTCCATGTTCCTACAGATAGCGGTGTAGTTATTTCCATGTGTAAAGAGATAGCTGTGTAGATATTTCCATGTATATGCAGATAGCTGTGTAGATATTTCCATTTTCATGCAGATAGCGGTGTAGATATTTCCATGTTCAAACAGATAGCCGTGTAGCTATTTCCATGTTCATACAGATAGCGGTGTAGATATTTCCATGTTTATACAGATTGCGGTGAAGATGTATGCATATTTACACAGACAGCGGTGTAGATATTTCCATGTTCAAACAGATAGCAGTGTAGATATTTCCGTGTTCATCGAGATGGCTGTGTAGATATATCCATGTTCATACAGATAGCAGTGTAGATATTTCCATGTTGATACAGGTAGTGGTGTAGATATTTCCATGTTCATACAGATAGCGGTGTAGCTTTTTCCATGTTCATACAGATAGCGGTGTAGAAATATCCATGTTCATAGAGATAGCGGTGTAGATATTTCCATGTTCATTCAGATAGCGGTGCTGATATTTCCATGTTTATACAGGTAGCGGTGTAGATATTTCCATGTTTATACAGATTGCGGTGTAGATATTTCTATGTTTATACAGATAGCGGTGTAGATATTTCCAAGTTTATACAGATAGCGGTGTAGGTATCTCCATCTTAATATAGATGGCAGTGTAGATATTTATTTGTTCATACAGATGGCGGTGCAGATATTTCCATGTTCATACAGATGGCTGTGTAGATATATCTATGTTCATACAGATGGCGGTGAAGATATTTCCATGTTCCTACAGATTGCGGTGAAGATATTTCCATGTTCATACAGATAGCGGTGTATATATTTCCATGTTCATACAGATAGCGGTGTAGATATTTCCATGTTCATTCAGATAGCGGTGTAGATATTTCCATGTTCGTACACATAGCGGTGTAGATATTTCCATGTTCATACAGATAGCGGTGCTGATATTTCCATGTTTATACAGGTAGCGGTGTAGATATTTCCATGTTTATACAGATGGTTTTGTATATATTTCCATGTTTATACAGATAGCGGTGTAGATATTTCCAGGTTTACACAGATAGTGGTGTAGATATCTCCATCTTAATACAGATGGCGGTGTAGATATTTATATGTTCATACAGATGGTGGTGCAGATATTTCCATGTTCATCCAGATGGCGGTGTAGATATTTCCATGTTTATAGAGATAGCGGTGTAGTTATTTCCATGTGTAAAGAGATAGCTTTGTAGATATTTCCATGTATATGCAGAGAGCTGTGTAGATATTTCCATTTTCATGCAGATAGCGGTGTAGATATTTCCAAGTTCAAACAGATAGCGGTGTAGATATTTCCATGTTCATACAGAGAGCGGTGTAGATATTTCCATGTTTATACAGATAGCGGTGAAGATGTATGCATGTTTTCACAGATAGCGGTGTATATATTTCCATGTTCATACAGATAGCGGTGTAGATATTTCCATGTTCATACAGATAGCGGTGTAGATATTTCCATGTTCATACAGATAGCGGTGTAGCTATTTCCATGTTCTTACAGATAGCGGTGTAGATATTTCCATGTTCATACAGATAGCGGTGTAGATATTTCCATGTTCATCCAGATGGCTGTGTAGATATATCCATGTACATGCAGATGGCGGTGAAGATATTTCCATGTTCATACAGATAGCGGTGTAGATATTTCCATGTTCATACAGATAGCGGTGTAGGTATTTCCATGTTCATACAGATAGAGGGGCTGATATATCCATGTTCATACAGATAGCGGTGCTGATATTTCCATGTTTATACAGGTAGCGGTGTAGATATTTCCATGTTTATACAGATAGCGGTGTAGATATTTCCATGTTTATACAGATAGCGGTGTAGATATTTCCATGTTTATACAGATAGCGGTGTAGATATCTCCATCTTAATACAGATGGCCGTGTAGATATTTATATGTTCATACAGATGTCGGTGCTGCTATTTCCATGTTCATACAGATGGTGTTGTAGATATTTCCATGTTCCTACAGATAGCGGTGTAGTTATTTCCATGTGTAAAGAGATAGCTGTGTAGATATTTCCATGTATATGCAGATAGCTGTGTAGATATTTCCATTTTCATGCAGATAGCGTTGTAGATATTTCCATGTTCAAACAGATAGCCGTGTAGATATTTCCATGTTCATACAGATAGCGGTGTAGATATTTCCATGTTTATACAGATTGCGGTGAAGATGTATGCATATTTACACAGATAGCGGTGTAGATATTTCCATGTTCAAACAGATAGCAGTGTAGATATTTCCGTGTTCATCGAGATGGCTGTGTAGATATATCCATGTTCATACAGATAGCAGTGTAGATATTTCCATGTTCATACAGGTAGTGGTGTAGATATTTCCATGTTCATACAGATAGCGGTGTAGCTTTTTCCATGTTCATACAGATAGCGGTGTAGAAATTTCCATGTTCATAGAGATAGCGGTGTAGATATTTCCTTGTTCATACAGATAGCGGTGCTGATATTTCCATGTTTATACAGGTAGCGGTGTAGATATTTCAATGTTTATACAGATTGCGGTGTAGATATTTCCATGTTTATACAGATAGCAGTGTAGATATTTCCAAGTTTATACAGATAGCGGTGTAGATATCTCCATCTTAATATAGATGGCGGTGTAGATATTTATATGTCCATTCAGATGGCGGTGCAGATATTTCCATGTTCATACTGATGGCGGTGTAGATATTTGTATGTTTATAGAGATAGCGCTGTAGTTATTTCCATGTGTAAATGATAGCTTTGTAGATATTTCCATGTATATGCAGATCGCTGTGTAGATATTTCCGTTTCCATGCAGATAGCGGTGTAGATATTTCCATGTTTATAGAGATAGAGGTGTAGATATTTCCTTGTTTATACAGATAGCGGTGTAGATATTTCCATGTTTATAGAGTTAGCGGTGTAGACATTGCCACGTTTATTCAGATAGCAGTGTAGATATTTCCATGTTTATAGAGATGGCGGTGTAGGTATTTCCATGTTTATACAGATAGATGTGAAGATATTTCCATCTTTATACACATGGTGGTGTAGATATTTCCATGCCTATACAGATAGCGGTGTAGATATTTCCATGTTTGTACAGATGGCGGTGTACATATTTCCATGTTTATAGAGTTGGCGGTGTAGATATTTCCATGTTTATAGAGATAACGGTGTAGTTTTTTCCATGTTAATAGGCATAGCAGTGTAGATATTTCCATGTTTATAGAGACAGAGGTGTAGATACTTCCTTGTTTATACAGATAGAAGTGTATATATTTCCATGTTTATAGAGATAGCGGCGTAGGCATTTCCACATTTATACAGATAGTTGTGTAGATATTTAAAGGTTGATACAGATGGTGGTGTAGATATTTCCATCCTTATACAGATAGCGGTGTAGATATTTCCATGTTTGTACAGATGGTGGTGTAGATATTTCCATCTTTTTACAGATGGCGGTGTAGATATTTCCATGTTCATACACAAGGCGGTGTAGATATTTCCTCTTTATACAGATGGCTGTGTAGATATTTCCATGTTTATACAGATGGCAGTGTAGCCAATTCCATGTTTATAGAGATGGCGGTGTAGATATTTCCATGTTTACACAGATAGCTGTGTAGGTATTTCCATCTTTATACAGATGGCAGTGTAGATATATCCATGTTTATACAAATGGCGGTGTAGATATTTCCATGTTTATACAGATGGCAGTGTAGATATTTGCATGTTTATAGAGATGGAAGTGTAGATATTTCCATGTTTATAGAGATAGCGGTGTAGTTATTTCCATGTTAATAGGCATAGCGGTGTAGATATTTATAGGTTTATAGAGACAGGGGTGTAGATATTTCCTTGTTTATACAGATAGCGGTGTAGATATTTCCATGTTCATAGAGATAGCGGTGTAGACATTTCCACTTTTATACAGATAGCGGTGTAGATATTTCCATGTTCTTACAGATGGCGGTGCAGATATTTCCATCCTTATACAGATAGCCGTGTAAATATTTCCATGTTTATACAGATGGCGGTGTAGATATTTCCATGTTTATAGAGATAACGGTGTAGTTATTTCAATGTTAATAGCCATAGCGGTGTAGATATTTCCATGTTTATAGAGACAGAGGTGTAGATGTTTCCTTGTTTATAAAGATAGCGGTGTAGATATTTAAATGTTTATGGAGATAGCGGTGTAGACATTTCCAAATTTATACAGATAGCGGTGTAGATATTTAAATGTTCATACTGATGGTGCTGTGGATATTTCCATCCTTATACAGATAGCGGTGTAGATATTCCCATGTTTATACAGATGGCGGTGTAGATATTTCCATCTTTATACAGATTTCGGTGGACATGTTTCCATGTTCATAGAGATGTCGGTGTAGATATTTCCATGTTTTTAGACATGGTGGTGTAGATATTTCCATGTTTATGCTGATAGCGGTGTTGATATTTCCATGTTTATACAGTTAGCTGTGTAGTTGTTTCCATCGTTATACAGATGGTAGTGTAGATATTTCCATGTTCATACAAATGGCGGTGTAGATATTTCCAAGATTATAGAAATGACGGTGTAAATATTTCCATGTTTATACAGAAGGGGGTGTAGATATTTCCATGTTTATAGAGATAGAGGTGCAGATATTTCCATGTTTATACAGAAGGGGGTGTAGATATTTCCATGTTTATAGAGATGGCAGTGTAGATATTTCCATGTTTATACAGAGAGCTGTGTAGGTATTTCCATTTTTATACACATGGTGGTGTAGATATTTCCATGTTTATACAGATCTCGGTGTAGATATTTCCATCTTTATACAGATGGCGGTGTAGGTATTTCGATGTTTATAGACATGGCAGTGTAGATATTTCCATGTTTATAGAGATATCGGTGTAGTTATTTCCATGTTAATAGGCATAGCGGTGTAGATATTTCCATGTTTATAGAGACAGGGGTGTAGATATTTCCTTGTTTATACAGATAGCGGTGTAGATATTTCCATGTTTATAGAGATAGCGGTGTAGACATTTCCACATTTATACAGATGGCGGTGTAGATATTTCCATGTTTATACAGATGGCGCTGTAGATATTTCCATGTTTATACAGATGGTGGTGTAGATATTTCCATGTTTATACAGATATCGGTGTAGATATTTCCATGTTTATACAGAAGGCGGTGTAGATATTTCCATGTTTATAGAGATAGCGGTGTAGTTATTTCCATGTTAATAGGCTTAGCGGTGTAGATATTTCCATGTTTATAGAGATAGAAGTGTAGATATTTCCTTGTTTATGCAGATAGCAGTGTAGATATTTCCACGTTTATTGAGCTGGCGGTGTAGACATTTCAACGTTTATACAGATAGTGGTGTATATATTTAAAGGTTCATAAAGATGGTGGTGTAGATATTTCCATCCTTATACAGATAGCGGTGTAGTTATTTCCATGTTTGTATAGATGGCGGGGTAGATATTTCCTTTTTATACAGATGGCGGTGCAGATATTTCGATGTTCATAGAGATGGCGGTGTAGATATTTCCAGGTTTACAGAGATAGTAGTGCAGATATTTCCTTGTTTATAGAGATAGCGGTGTAGATATTTCCATGTTTATACAGATGGCGGTGTAGATATTTCCATCTCTGTACAGATGGCAGTGTACATATATCCATGTTCATACGGATGGCGGTGTAGGTATTTCCATGTTTTTAGACTTGGCAGTGTAGATATTTCCATGTTTATACAGATAGCGGTGTAGATATTTCCATGTTTATACAGTTAGCTGTGTAGATATTTCCATCGTTATACAGATGGCGGTGTAGATATTTCCATGTTTATACAGATGACGGTGTAGATATTTCCATTTTTATACAGAAGGCGGTGTAGATATTTCCATGTTTAAAGAGATGGCGGTGTAGAGATTTCCATGTTTATACACATAGCGGTGTAGATATTTCCATGTTTATACAGATAGCTGTGTAGATATTTACATCTTTATACAAATGGCGGTGTAGATATTTCCATGTTTATACAGATGGCGGTGTAGATATTTCCACCTTCATACAGATGGCGGTGTAGGTATTTCCATGTTTATAGAGATGGCGTTGTAGATATTTCCATGTTTATAGAGATAGCGGTGTAGTTATTTCCATGTTAATAGGCAGAGCGGTGTAGATATTTCCATGTTTATAGAGATGGCGGTGTAGATATTTCCATGTTTATAGAGATAGCGGTGTAGTTATTTCCATGTAAATAGGCAGACTGGTGTAGATATTTCCATGTTTATAGAAATAGAGGTGTAGATATTTCCTAGTTTATACAGATAGCGGTGTAGATATTTCCATGTTTATAGAGATAGCGGTGTAGACATTTCCACGTTTATACAGATAGCGGTGTAGATATATCCATGTTCAAACAGATGGCGGTGTAGATATTTCCATGTTTATGGAGATGGCGGTGTAGATATTTCCATGTTTATAGAGATAACGGTGTAGTTATTTCAACGTTAATGGGCATAGCGGTGTAGACATTTCCATGTTTATAGAGACAGAGGTGAAGATGTTTCCTTGTTTATACAGATAGCGCTGTAGATATTTCCATGTATATAGCGATGGAGGTGTAGACATTTCCAAATTTATACAGATTGCGGTGTAGATATTTAAAGGTTCATACAGATGGTGGTGTAGATATTTCCATCCTTATACAGATAGCTGTGTAGATATTCCCATGTTTATACAGATGGCAGTGTGGATATTTCCATCTTTATACAGATGGCGGTGTAGATATTTCCATGTTCATACAGATGGCGGTGTAGATATTTCCGTGTTTACAGAGATAGAGGTGTAGATATTTCCTTGTTTATAGAGATAGCGGTGTAGATATTTCCATGTTTATACAGGTGGCGGTGTAGATATTTCCATCTCCATACAGATGTCGGTGTACATATTTCCATGTTCCTACAGATGGCAGTGTAGTTATTTCCATGTTTTTAGACATGGCGGTGTAGATATATCCATGTTTATACAGATAGCGGTGTGGATATTTCCATGTTTATACAGTTAGCTGTGTAGATATATCCATCATTATACTGATGGCGGAGTAGATATTTCCATGTTCATACAGATGGCAGTGTAGATATTTACATCTTTATACAAATGGCGGTGTAGATATTTCCATGTTTATACACATGGCGGTGTAGATATTTCCATCTTTATACAGATGGCGGTATACGTTTTTCCATGTTTATAGAGATGGCGGTGTAGATATTTCCATGTTTATAGAGATAGCGGTTTAGTTATTTCCATGTTAATAGGCATAGCGGTGTAGATATTTCCTTGTTCATAGAGATAAAGGTGTAGATAATTCCTTGTTTATACAGATAGCGGTGTAGATATTTCCGTGTTTATAAAGATAGCGGTGTAGACATTGCCACTTTTATACAGATAGCGGTGTAGATATTTCCATGTTTATACAGATGGCGGTGTAGATATTTCCATGTTTATAGAGATGGCGGTGTAGATATTTCCATGTTTATAGTGGTAACGGTGTAGATATTTCCATGTTAATAGGCATAGCGGTGTAGATATTTCCATGTTTATAGAGACAGAGGTGTAGATATTTCCTTGTTTATACAGATTGCGGTGCAGATATTTCCATGTTTATAGAGAAAGCGGTGTAGACATTTCCAAATTTATACAGATAGTGGAGTAGATATTTAAAGGTTCATACAGACGGTGGGGTAGATATTTCCATCCTTATACAGATAGCGGTGTAGATAATTCCATGTTTGTACAGATGGCAGTGTAGATACTTCCCTCTTTTTACAGATGGTGGTGTAGATATTTCCATGTTCATAGAGATGGCGGTGTAGGTATTTCCATGTTTACAGAGATAGAGGTGTAGTTATTTCCTAGTTTGTAGAGATAGCAGTGTAGATATTTCCATGTTTATACAGATGGAGATGTAGATTTTTCCATCTCTATACAGATGGCGGTGTATATATTTCCATGTTCATACAGATGGCTGTGTAGATATTTCCATGTTTACAGACATGGCGGTGTAGATATTTCCATGTTTATACAGATAGCGGTGTAGATATTTCCATGTTTATACAGTTATCTCTGTAGATATTTCCATCGTTTTACAGATTGCGGTGTAGACATTTCCATGTTCATACAGAGGGCGGTGTAGGGATTTCCATGTTTATAGAGATGGCGGTGTAGATATTTCCATGTTAATAGGCATAGCGGTGTAGATATTTCCATGTCTATAGAGATGGCAGTTTAGATATTTCCATGTTTACAGAGATAGCGGTGTAGTTATTTCCATGTAAATAGGCATAGCGGTGTAGATATTTCCATGTTTATAGAAATAGAGGTGTAGATATTTCCTAGTTTATACAGATAGCGGTGTAGATATTTCCATGTTTATAGAGATAGCGGTGTAGACGTTTCCACGTTTATACAGATAGCGATGTAGATATATCCATGTTCAAACAGATGGTGGTGTAGATATTTCCATCCTTATAGAGATAGCGGTGTAGATATTTCCATGCTTATACAGATGGCGATGTAGATATTTCCATGTTTATGGAGATGGCAGTGTAGATATTTCCATGTTTATAGAGATAACGGTGTAGTTATTTCAACGTTAATGGGCATAGCGGTGTAGATATTTCCATGTTTATACAGACAGAGGTGTAGATGTTTCCTTGTTTATACAGATAGCGGTGTAGATATTTCCATGTATATAGAGATAGCGGTGTAGACATTTCCAAATTTATACAGATTGCGGGGTAGATATTTAAAGGTTCATACAGATGGTGGTGTAGATATTTCCATCCTTATACAGATAGCTGTGTAGATATTCCCATGTTTATACAGATGGTGCTGTGGATATTTCCATCTTTATACAGATGGCGGTGTAGATATTTCCATGTTCATACACATGGCGGTGTAGATATTTCCATGTTCATAGAGATGGCGGTGTAGATATTTCCATGTTCATACAAATGGCGGTGTAGATACTTCCATGTTCATAGAGATGGCGGTGTAGATATTTCCATGCTTTTACAGATAGCAGTGTAGTTATTTCCATGTTTATAGAGATAGCAGTGTAGATATTTCCATTGATATACAGATAGCTGTGTAGATATTTGCATGTTCATACAGATAGCGGTGTAAATATTTCCATGCTCATACAGATAGCGGTGTTGATATTTCCATGTTCATACATATAGCGGTGCAGATATTTCCATGTTCATACAGATAGCGGTGTAGATATTTCCATGTTCATACAGATAGCGATGTAGATATTTCCATGTTCATACAGTTAGCGGTGTAGTTATTTCCATGTTCATACAGATGGTGGTGTAGATATTTCCATGTTCATACGGATGGCAGTGTAGATATTTCCATGTTCATACAGGTGGCGGTGTGGATATTTCCATGTTTATACAGATATCAGTGTAGTTATTTCCATGCTTATAGATATAGCAGTGTAGATATTTCCATTGATATACAGATAGCTGTGTAGATATTTGCATGTTCATACAGATAGCGGTGTAGATATTTCCATGTTCATACAGATAGCGGTGTAGATATTTCCATGTTCATACACATAGTAGTGTAGATATTTCCATATTCATACAGATAACGGTGTAGATATTTCCATGTTCATACAGATAGCAGTGTAGATATTTCCATGTTCACACAGATAGCAGTGTAGATATATCCATGTTCATACAGTTAGCGTTGTAGATATTTCCATGTTCATACAGATGGGGGAGTAGATATTTACATGTTCATACAGATGGTGGTGTAGATATTTCCATGTTCGTACGGATGGCAGTGTAGATATTTCCTTGTTCGTACAGGTGGCGGTGTAGATATTTCCATGTTTATACAGATAGCAGTGTAGTTATTTCCATGTTTATAGAGATAGCAATGTAGATTTTCCATTGATATACAGATAGCTGTGTAGATATTTGCATGGTCATACAGATAGTGGTGTAGATATTTCCATGTTCATACAGATAGAGGTGTAGATATTTCCATGTTCATTCAGATAGCTGTGTAGATATTTCCATGTTAATACAGATAACGGTGTAGATATTTCCATGTTCATACTGATAGCGGTGTAGATATTTCCATGTTCATACAGATAGCTGTGTAGATGTTTCCATGTTCATACAGATAGCGGTGTAAATATTTACATGTTCATACAGATGGCGTTGTAGATAATTCCATGTTCGTACAGATGGCAGTGTAGATATTTACATCTTCATACAGATGGCGGTGTAAATATTTCCATGTTCGTACGGATGGCAATGTAGGTATCTCCATGTTCATACAGGTGGCGGTGTAGATATTTCCATGTTCATACAGATAGCAGTGTAGTTATTTCCATGTTTATAGAGATTTCAGTATAGATATTTCCATTGATATACAGATAGCTGTGTAGATATTTACATGTTCATACAGATGGTGGTGTAGATATTTCCATGTTCGTACGGATGGCAGTGTAGATGTTTCCATGTTCGTACTGGTGGCGGTGTAGATATTTCCATTTTTATACAGATAGCAGTGTAGTTATTTCCATGCTTATAGATATAGCAGTGTAGATATTTCCATTTATATACAGATAGCTGTGTAGATATTTGCATGTTCATACAGATAGCGGTGTAGATATTTCCATGTTCGTACAGATAGCAGTGTAGATATTTCCAAGTTCATACAGATAGCGGTGTAGATATTTCCATGTTCATACAGATAACGGTGTAGATATTTCCATGTTTATACAGATAGCCTTGTAGATATTTCCATGTTCATTCAGTGAGCGGTGTAGATATTTCCATATTCATACAGATGGCGGTGTAGATATTTACATGTTCATACAGATGGCGGTGTAGATATTTCCATGTTCGTACAGATGGCGGTGTAGATATTTCCATGCTCATAGAGATGGCGGTGTAGATATTTCCATGTTTATGCAGATAGCGGTATAGGTATTTCCATGTTTATACAGATGGTGGTGTAAATATTTCCATGTTTATAGAGATGGCCGTCTAGATATTTACATGTTTATTGAGATAGTGGTGTAGTTATTTCCAAGTTTATAGAGACAGAGTTGTAGATATTTCCTTGTTTAAACAGATAGCGGTGAAGATATTTCCATGTTTATACAGATAGCGGTGTAGATATTTCCATGTTTATACAGACAGCAGTGTAGATATTTCCATGTTTATAGAGATAGTGGTGTAGGTAATTTCAATTTTATACAGATAGCAGTGTAGATATTTCCAAGTTCATACAGATAGCGGTGTAGATATTTCCACCTTTTTAGAGATGGCGGTGTAGATATTTCCATGTTCATAGAGATGGCGGTGTAGATATTTCCATGTTTTTAGAGATGGCGGTGCAGATATTTTCAAGTTTACACAGATGGCGGTGTAGATATTTCCATGTTTACACAGATAGCGGTGTAGACATTTCCATGTTTACACAGATAGCGGTGTGGATATTTCCATGTTTATGCAGATAGCGGTGTAGATATTTCCATGTTCATACAGATAGCGGTGCGGATATTTCCATGTTTATACAGAGAGTGATGCAGATATTTCCATGTTTATACAGATAGCGGTGTAGATATTTCCATCTTAATACAGACGGTGGTGTAGATATGTCCATATTCGTACAGATGGCGGTGCAGATATTTCCATGTTCATACAGTTAGCGGTGTAGATATTTCCATGTTCATACAGAGGGCGGTGTAGATATTTACATGTTCTTATAGATGGCGGTGTAGGTATTTCCATGTTCGTATGGATGGCAGTGTAGATATTTCCATGTTCATACAGGTGGCGGTGTAGATATTTCCATGTTTATACAGATAGCAGTGTAGTTATTTCCATGTTTATAGAGATAGCAGTGTAGATATTTCCGTTGATATACAGATAGCTGTGTAGATATTTGCATGTTCATACAGATAGCGGTGTAGATATTTCCATGTTCATACAGATAGCGGTGTAGATATTTCCATGTTCATCCAGATATCGGTGTAGATATTTCCATGTTCATACAGTCAGCGGTGTAGGTATTTCTATGTTCATGCAGATGGCATTGTAGATATTTACATATTCATACAGAGGGCAGTGTAGATATTTCCATGTTCATACGGGTGGCAGTGTAGATATTTCCATGTTCATACAGGTGGCGGTGTAGATATTTCCATGTTTATACAGATAGCAGTGTAGTTATTTCCATGTTTATAGAGATAGCAGTGCAGATATTTCCATTGATAAACAGATAGCTGTGTTGATATTTGCATGTTCATACAGATAGCTGTATAGATATTTCCATGTTCATACAGATAGCGGGGTAGATATTTCCATGTTCATACAGATGGCGGTGTAGATATTTACATGTTCATACAGATTGCGGTGTAGATATACCCATGTTCGTACAGATGGCTGTGTTGGTATTTCCATGTTCATAGAGATGGCGGTGTAGATATTTCCATGTTTATGCAGATAGCGGTGTAGATATTTCCGTGTTTGTAGACAGAGCGGTGTAGTTATTTCCACATTTATACAGATAACGGTGTAGATATTTCCATGTTTATATGGATGGCGGTGTAGATATTTCCATGTATATACAGATAGCGGTGTAGATACTTCCATGTTTATGCAGATTGCAATGTTGATATTTCCATGTTTATAGAGATGGCGGTGTAGATATTTCCGTGTTGATACAGATAGCGGTGTAGATATTTCCATGTTTATAGTGATAGCGTTGTAGATATTTCCATGTTTATACAGATAGCGGTGTAGATATTTCCATGTTCATACAGATAGTAGTGTAGATATTTCCATCTTCATACAGATGGCGGTGTAGATATTTCCATGTTCCTAGATATGGCGGTGTAGATATTTCCATGTTCATACAGACGGCGGTGTAGATATATCCATGTTCATACGGATGGCGGTGTAGATATTTCCACGTTTATAGAGATGGTGGTGTAGATATTTCCATCTTTATACAGATAGCTGTGTAGATATTTCCATGTTTATAGAGATGGCGGTGTTGATATTTCAACCTTTATAGAGATAGCGGTGTAGATATTTCCATGTTCCTTCAGATGGCGGTTTATATATTTCCATGTTTATAGAGATGGCGGTATAGATATTTCCATGTTTATACATATGGCTGTGTAGATATTTCCATGTTTATAGAGATGGCGGTGTAGATATTTCCATGTTTGTACAGGTAGCGGTGAAGACATTTCCATATTTATACAGGTAGCGGTGCAGATATGTGAATTCATTAAACCTCTTCTTCTTTATAAATTACCCAGTCTTGGGTATGTCTTTATCAGCAGCATGAAAATTGACCTATACACTCACTGTCCATGAGTGATTCTCTGTTAGCCCATTTGCATTGTTATAAAAAATACCTGAGGCTGGGTGGTTTATAAAGAAATGAGGTTTATTTGGCTCCTTGTTCTGAAGGCTGTACGTGTAGCATAGTACTGGCACCAGCTTCCAGGGAGGGCCTCAGGAACCTTCCAAGCATGGTGGAAGGTGAAGGGAAACCAGCATATCACATGGTGAGAGAGGAAGCAAGAGAGACAGGGAGGAGGTGTCAGTCTCTTTTAAACAACCAGATATTGCATGAACTCACAGGGTAAGAACTCATTCATTACCAAGAGGACAGCACCAAGCCATTCAGGAGGCATCTGTCTCCAACATTGGGGATCACATTTTAACGTTAGATTTGAAGGTGACAAACATCCAAACTATGTCAGATACCAAAGCTGACAATGCTTAGGATCTTTAGCTGTTCCAGGTCCTGGGAAAAGGGAGAGAGTTAGCTTCCCTCGTTTATGCTGTGCTACTGCATATTATATTAGTAATTATTGTTCTCTAAAGGTTCTTAAAAGCAAATAAACAAATGCAAGGCCAAACATATGATATGCAAGGCAAAACATACGAAATGCAAGGCAAATGCATTAAAAACTTTTGAGTGTTAATGTATAGATTTTATTTTATCTTTTTAATTTCTTTTGCTTAACCAAATAGATTATGTAGTTTTGATTAACTGGCCATGAAATAGCTCTGCCTACATAGAATTTCCCATGAATAATTGGTTGTGGAGACTTTTGTGTGTGACCCAAATCCTCCCTCAAAACTGAAGTTTGCCCAGCTATTGGGAGTGTTGGCAAATCATGCCTCTCAGCTGATTCTCTCTAGAATTTATTCTCAGGAGATCTAATTAATAACTTGTCAAGCTGATGTCCATCCTTGGGGACAACTCGTATCTGAAGAATGGCCAGTGAAAGATATTAAAACTCCATACTCCTGCATCAATTTAGGGCAACTCTGAAGGGTCACCCCAGCTTCTCAGCTCCCCCTTGAGATTAGCTGAGGTATTTGTTGTGACTGCCTCACATCTCAAAACCCTTTATCCAATTCAGCTTTTTCGCCACAGTTGTTGGTTCCTAGGATTTTACCCAGTTAAATGTTCTCTACACAAATCTCTATCTCAAATCTGCTTTACAGGGAATGTGGCCTCAGACAGGTTTTCATTAGGTTCTGGACATAACTCTCATTAGTCATTGATATGATTCGGCTGTGTCTCTGCCCGAATCTCACCTTGATTGTAATTATCCCCGCATGTCAAGGATGGAGTCAGGTGGAGATAATTGAATCATAGGGGCGGGTTCCCCCTACTGTTCTCCTGGTAGCGAATAAGTCTCACGAGATCTGATGCTTTTAAAATGGCAGTTTCCCTACACAAGCTTTCTTCTCTGCTACCATTTAAGATGTGCCTTTGCTTCTTTTTTGCCTTCTGCCGTGACTGTGAGGCCTCCCCAGCCATGTGGAATTGTGAGTTCATTAAACCTCTTTCCTTTATAAATTACCCGGTCTTGGGTAGGACTTTATTAGCAGCATGAGAACAAACTAGTACAGTCTGTTCTATAAGCCCAAGTCGGATCACAGTGTCCCGCTTTCTGTTTCTTTTTTTTTCTAGCCCATATTTCTACTAAAACTTGACTCATAAAGACTCAAAACAAAATAATTAAGCATGGCTAATATTTATTTAATATTTTATACGTGTCAGGTACTGTATTTTGTAACTTATCTTTTAATAATCTTTCCAAATCTCTAAAAGGAGAATTCTGCTTTTTTATAGAGAAAATAAGGATGGCTCTGAAAATGTTAGTAGTAGGGGAAGCAGGGTGAGGGACATAGGGGGCACTTTGTGTTATTTGTGCATTTTACCATCAGTCTAAAATCAGGTCAAAATAAAAAAAAATGAGAAGTAGAAGCAGGTTGTTAAGATTTTCAGTGTGACTCTAGAATTTTTTTGTTTGTTGTTTGTTTTGGAGTGTAGTGGTAAGATCTCTGCTCACTGCAACCTCCACTTCCCAGGCTCAAGCAATTCTCCTGCCTCAGTCTCCCAAGTAGCTGGGATTATAGGTGCCTGCCACCACACCCAGCTAATTTTTGTATTTTTTTTTTTAGTAGAGATGGGGTTTCAGCATGTTGGCCAGGCCAGTCTCCAACTCCTGACTTCAAGTCATCCGCCCGCCTCAGCCTCCCGAAGTGCTGGGATTATAGGCATGAGCCACCACTCCTGGTCCAAAGTTCATATTTTAACTACTAACCTAAATTATTTTAAAAACAAAAGTCTCCTTGGACTCAAACCAGTTCAGAGTGACATGATCATGTGCCTGTTTTGTGCAGGGTGAAGTGAGATTATTATCTAGGAATTAGCTGAAATGTCTTGTTGTGGGCATAATTATTTCATATAAATTCTAAGCTTCATATTAGCACTTAGATTATAATTATCTAAACAATAGAGAACAATTTCATATAATTTTCAGTGTATCAGGTGAATCAACAGTATACATACAAGCATGCAGATGAATTTCAGTGAATATAGTGGTGACAATGCTCAACAGAATAAGTGTCCCCCACCCCAACCCTGCATCTTGCTCTTTCACTGTCCTAAAGATAGAACAAAATGGTTCAGGCATCCAGCTTGTCCCCTCCACACTTCACACTTTTACTTAATAGCAGCTTATCTTTAACACTTTGTCATCTTTAAGATGTTGCTAATTCTTTCTGATAGATCCCAGGACTGAGGATGAGGAAGAATGATTTTATTTAAATAAGGTTGCTTAATTAAAAAACAAATTTTTTAGTTTTAAAATATTTTCATTATTTTATAAAATGTTTGTGGGTACAAAGGAGGTTTATATATTTGTGGGGTACATGAGATGTTTTAATACAGGCATGCAGTGTGAAATAATCACATCATGAGGAATGGGCTTTCCATCCCCTCAAGCATTTATCCTCTGAGTTAAAAACTATTCAATTGGCTGGGCGCGGTGGCTCACGCCTGTAGTCCCAGCTCTTTGGGAGGCCGAGGTGGGCGGATCGCCTGAGGTCAGGAGTTTGAGACCAGCCTGGCCAACATGATGAAACCCCATCTCTACTAAAAATACAAAAATTAGCCAGGTGTGGTGGCGAGTGCCTGTCATCCCAGCTACTCGGGAGGCTGAGACAGGAGAATCATTTGAACCTGGGAGGTGGAGGTTACAGTGAGCCGAGATCATGCCATTGTACTCCAGCCTGAGTGACAAGAGTGAAACTCCATGTCAAAAACAAACAAAAATCAATTACATTCTTTAAGTTACTAAAATTAAACATTGTAAATGATTTTTTTCCCAAAGCTTTTTCAAAGAAAAAAAAAGTAGAAACAAAGACACTTTCTACTGATTGCCAGCATGGTGACTCTGTATTTCTAGCATGTGTTAAGGTGAAAAATTGATTTTATGTTTAATACAAAACATAGCATAATGTAATGAAAAGCAAGATTGTAATGATAAAGGAAAATAACACTAGTGCTAATTTTTTTCAATTTGAAGCATTGGATTAAAATGAATTAGGTTATATTCCAACATGTTTATATTGAATTTCTTTTTTCTCCAATTGGTTTCTTTTTATTAATGGGGGAGTGTTGCATTTGTATAAGGTTTCCCTATTATATTCAATTGTTTTGAGATGCTTTTAATATGAAGTTTTTATGTTTTCTTTTTGATGTATACATGTTATGCTTTTATGCTGAATTTGATAATTGGTGCTGTATGTGCAAAGCAAATGTAATTTCCCAGCTTTTATTTTTTAAAGCCCTGGGAAGCAACATAATAAAGTAGAAATAGTATCAACACAAGAGTTAGAATACCTGGATTCTAAAATTTAAATTAAATTAGGATCTAGTGACATTATAGGTGTTCCTTGATCTTCTGATGACCTGATTCCTCAAAAGAAAAATAAAATAATCTATAAATTGTTTCTAATTCTAAAACTCTATCAATCCTATTTTTAAAATTGTAATTAGTTGAACTCTGTAAGGTCACAAAAATCCCTATTAAGAAACTAAAATAAAATTTTATCATATCTTAAAAATACTCTGATCTTTTTTTATATGCTGACAGGAATTCTAATTATTTTTGAGCCCCTAAAAAATATTTAAGATCACAGTTTATGTTTTATTATTGACTTTCAGATAATTAACATTTTACTGATAGATATGAACAAATCTACTCTAACAGAGATAGTCATTAGTTTATTTCTCTCTTTTCAGTATCAATAAAAAGTATAGATTTACCAATAACAATGAATTAATTGCCTGAAATAAATGAAACGTAAGCAGCAAAAGTGAACCTTTTAGTATAACTCTTCTTGTAAACATTGACTTAGTTCAAAGGGAGCTTATCTTTAAAAAAAAGCGCTAATTCATGTCTATTGGTATAGATATAATCTTTTGTTCCTTGAAAATAGACCCTACTATACTCCAGACACTATGCCACTTGGTGCAGATATTAACACAAATAGCAGGTGATCATTGTCCTCATGGAGTTTATTTTAAAGAGAACAAAGTGAGACAAAGGCACACAAGCAAAGAACTACAATACAAAGGGGATGGCATCTGACTCAGCATGGAGGTGTCACGGAAGGTGTTGTTTTGCTTAGGTTTTGAAGTGTGGGTAGGAGATGGCCCATGTTGAGAGTGGGAACTGGGAATTAAAAAGATGAGGAGGTCTCTGCAAATCTACATGGATGGGAAGTAGCATGCTGATGTGGGAAACAACTAAAAAGTTCCAGAATGCATGGTTTATAAAGCGTGAGTCAGAGAGGGCTAGACCAGTAGCCAGATCAAGGATATCTCACATGTTATAGTCATGAATTAGTGCATTGCCCTGCAGGCCATGGGAGTCACTGAAGGTTTCAGTCAGGTAAGTGAGCTGATCAGAACAGTCCTTTAGATAGGCCGCTCTTTTGGCTGTAAGGGGGACACGTTTGAAGTAGGGCTATAGCTAAAAATATACAGACACTTCCTCTTTTCTACAGCCCTGCTGGCATCTGTTGTATTTTGACTTTTTAATAATAGCCATTCCAACCGGTATGAAATGGTATCTCATTGTGTTTTGATTTGCAATTTTCTGATGATTAGTGATTCTAATCATTTTTTTTTTGTATTTGTTGGCCATTTGTATGTGCTCTTTTGAGATGAGTTTGTTCATGTCCTTTGCCCATTTTTTAATTGGGTTATTTTTTTTCTAATTGATTTAAGTTCCCTGTAGATTCTGGATACTAAAATCAAACAAAAACCAGAAGTAAATAAATTCTCAGGACACACACACCCACACCCACACCCACAGAGAGAGAGAGAGAGAGAGAGAGCGCCTAGGTAAGAGGCCACCAACCACCAGGGTCTAAACTGGGAACACTTTCTAGTACAGAATGAATGGAAAGGATTCATGAAATATCTAGAAAGTAACGTTAATGAGATTTACATGTATGGAGTGAATGAGGAGAAACAGGGATCATTCAGGATTCTGGTAGGGATAACAGGGGGAGCCATTAGTTGAAATTTTGAAGTGGGAGTAGGAGAGGCAGTTTTAGGGACAAAGATGAGTTGTTTTTTAGGTATTTCAAACCCTTGAAGCTTCTATGTGACATCGAAGTGGAAATAACAGTCTGTGGGTTGGGACAATAAAGAAAGAAATTGGTTGAAGACTAGGGGAAGAGTATAGAGCAAAGAAATATTTAAGATAATAAACATAGAGAGATAGCTGAAAATGTGGGACTGGATTACAAAGGAAGAGTGATTTAGTTATGAAGCCCAAGGGCTGACAGGAATGGGTGACTACTCGAGGAGTTCATATGCATCTGTTATTGTATGAATAAAAAAAATTATCTGTTCCTTCCTAAAGATATCTTCAACCTGTTTTTGGATACATATGGGCACTGCTTTTCATTCTCTTAGCCCCATTTCTTATTTTAGCCTCTGCTGTAGCAATCAGTTCTGCACAGGCTTTGACCCAGGCTTTGACTAGTTGGTGCAGGTGTGATATGACACTTACCTGGAATGGCCCACAGTTTGTGGCTGCTCTCACTTAAGCAGGTGGGATGCTCATGTAGGTGTAACCTAGAAGCTTGGTAGACTTTATGCCCATGGGGCAACCTGTGACCACTCAAAAATAAAGCCCTTTCCTCCTCCCAGATTGAGGAGTCTTGCATTATGTAATAAAACTCCTTAGAAGGCCTATTAGGTTCCAATACAGCATTAGGCAACTTGATAAGGTATCCCATCATCAGCCTTCCTTTCTTCCCTCATTCCTCTGCCTCTCACTCTTTCTTCCTAAGTTAACTTCTTAGATAAAATGCCAACTTTCTATATTTTGTTTCACATCAGGGAAAATAATTGTATATCCCATTTCAAAAGCACATAAAAAGGTTACTGTATAGAAAATTTGTCTTTAATAGGTTAAGGTGTAATTTTCCAAATACTTTAAAATTTTATTTCAGATACGTTTTTCATTTTTATAAGCTTCATCTAAAAGCAGAGTTCACCTAAGAATATACCTAAGAGCATATTACATAAAATATATTTTATATTTCAGTAGTTTAGCTAGGATTCTTTCAAAATTGAGAGGATCTACAAATATTTCTAACACATTAGTTTTCAGTCTTAAGGCTGAGTCAAGAACAAAGCTCCTAAACTTTGCATTGGTGATTGAGAACATTTTAAAATTGTTATTTAATTCATTAATTTATTTTTTAAAAATTTTCACATTGTAATCATATAGATTTATAGGATACAATTTGATGTTTCAATGAATATGTATGTTGTCTAATGATCCAATAAGGATACTTAGTGTATTAATTACCTCATGCATTTATCATTTCTTTTTCATAAGAAATTTCAAAATCCTTTCTTCTAGATACTTTGTAATATACAATAGTTTACTTTTAACTATAGTCACCCTGCTTTGCAAAGAACACTTCAACTTATTCTTCCTATATAATTGTGATTTCATAACTGTTAACCAATCTATCTCCATTTTGCCCTCCCCACTTCTTCCTCGCTGTTTGGTAACCACTATTCTACTCTACTTCTCTATTAACATTTTTTTTTAAGATTCCTCATGTGAGAGAGATCATGCGGTATTTGCTTTCTGTGTCTGGCTTATTTCACCTAACATTGTATCCTACAGGGTCATCCATGTTGTTGCAACTGGCAGAATTTCATTCTTTTTTTATTGCTGAATAGTATTTCATTGTGTGTGTGTCCATATATATATATATTATATATAATAAGATGTATAATTATAATTACACATAAAATTATATATAATTATAATTAATTTTATGTATAATTATAATTACACATAAAATTATATATAATTATAATTATAATTATATATAATTATATATATAATAATAATATATATTATATGTAATATATAATATACATAACGTATATTATATATAATATACATAACGTATATTATATATAATATACATAACATATTATATATTGTACATGATATATATTATATATATTATACATGATATATATTATACATAATATACATGATATATATTATATATAATATACATAATGTATATTATGTATATTATACATAATGTATATTATGTATATATAATTCACTTCTTTGTTTTTAGACACATAGGTTGATTCCATATCTGATTATTAGAAATAGTGCTACAGTAAACATAAGAGTGCAGATATTTTTCAAACACAATGATTTCATTTCCTATGGATATATACCCAGTAGTGGGATTGCTGGCTTATGTGATCGAATAATTGTTTTTTTGTTTTTTTTTTATTTTTTAGCGAACTTCCATAAAGTTTTGCTTAATGGTTGTACTAGTTTACAACGCCATCAACAGTGTGTAAGTGTTCCCTTTTCTCCACTTCCTTGCCAACTCTTGTTATCTTTTACCTTTTTGGTAATAGCCATTCTAATGGGTGAACTGGTATCTCATTGTGGTTTCGATTTGCATTTCCCTGATGGTTAGTGATGTTGAACATGATTTTATTATATATTCGTCTTGACCATTTCTATATTTTCTCTTGTGGCATGTCTTTTAGTTTATTTTGTCCTTTTTTTTTTTTTTGAGAAGGAGTCTTGCTCTGTTGCCCAAGCTGGAGTACAGTGGTGCAATCGGGGCTCACGGCAACCTCCATCTCCCTCTTTCAAGCAATTCCCCTGCCTCAGCCTGCTGAGTAGCCGGGGTTACAGGCACACGCCATCATGTTTGGCTAAATTTTTGTATTTTTAGTAGAGAAATGATTTCACCATATTGGTCAGGCTGGTCTCAAACTCCTGACCTCAGGCAATCCACCTGCCTCAGCCTCCCAGTTTTGCCCATTTTTAAATAAGTTTCTTATGTTTTTGCTGTTGAGTTGTTTAAGTTTCTTATATAATCTGGGCATTAACTCCTTAGCAGATGTATAGTTTGCAAATATTGTATCCCATTCTGTAAGTTGTTTTTTCACTCTGTTAAGTTTCCTTTGCTGTGCAAAAGCATTTTAGTTTGATGAAACCCCATTTATCTATTTTTGCTTTTGTTGCCTGTGCTTTTGACGTCTCATTTAAAAAATCCTTGTACAACCCAAAGTTATAGAGAATTTCCCACATGTTATCTTCTAGTAGTTTTTCATAGTTTTCAATCTTACCTTTAGGTCTTTAATCGCATTTGAGTTGATTTTGTATAAGGTAAAAGATAGGGGTCTGATTTCATTATCCCACATATAGATATCCAATCTTCTCAGTACCATTTAATGAAGACACTGTCTTTACCCCTGTGTGTGCTCTTGACTCCTTTTTTGAAAATCAGTTGACTTTAGGTATGAGAATTTATTTCTGAGCTGTATATTCTCTTCCATTGGTCTATGTGTTTGCTTTATGGCAGTGCCATGCTGTTTTGCTTACTATGGCTTTGTAGTATATTTTGAAGTCAGGTAGTGTGGTGCCTCCAGCTTTGTTATTTTTGCACAGGATTGCTTTGGTTATTTGGGGTCTTTTCTGGTTTCATACAAATTTTAGGGTATTTTTTTCTATTTCTGTGAAGAATTTCATTGTTATTTTGATAGGGATTGCATTGAATCTGTAGGACATTTTGTTAGTATGGTCATTTCAATAGTATCAATTCTTCCATTCCATGAGTATATAGTGTCCATTTTTTGTGTATCGTAAATTTTTCCATCAGTGTGTTATAGTTTTCATTGAAGAGATCTTTCATGACCTTGATTAAATTTATCTGCAGATTTCTTGGTAGCTATTGTAAATGGAATTCCTTTCTTGATGACTTTTTCAGATAGTTCACTATTAGTGTATAGAAACACCACTGAATTTTCTGTGTTGATTTTGTATACTACAACTTTACTGAATTTATTTATGATTTCTAGTAGTTTTTGGTCAAGTCTTTAGGGTTCTCACTCTATATAAGTATATATAGAAAGAACCCTAAAGAGAGAGAGATCATATATATCTATATGATCATATATATAGATGTATACATATGTATGTGAGATCACATTTTCTACAAACAGAAACAATCTGACTTCCTTCTTTCCAGTTTGGATCCCTCTTATTTATTTCTTTTGTCTAATTGCTCTGGCTCTGACCTCCAGTACTATGCTAAATAGAAGTGGTAGAAGTTGACATCCTTGTCTTCCTCCATATCATAGAGGAAAAGCATTTAACTATTCACCATAAATAAGATGTTAGCTGTGGGTTTGTCACATATGGCCTTTACTGCGTTGAGGTACACTCCTATACCTACTTTCTTGACAGTTTTTATCATAAACGAATGTTGACTTTTGTCAAGTGTTCTTTTTGCATCTGTTGAAATGATCACATGGTTTTTGTTTTTCTTTCTATTGTGGTGGTGTATCATATTTACTGATTTGTGCATGTTAAGCCATCCTTTCATCCCTGGGATGAATCCCACTTGATTATAGTGAATACTCTTTTTACTGTGCTGTCGAAGTCAGTTCACTTGTATCTTGTTGAGAATTTTTGTATCTATGTTCTCCAGGAATATTGGCCTGTTATTTTCATTTTGTGCATGTCTTTGTCTGGTTTTAGAATCAGGATATTGCGAGCCTCATAAGATGAGTGTGGAAGTATTCCTTCCTCATTACTTTTGTGGAAAAGTTTGTGGAGAATTGGTAGTTATTCTTTAACTGTTTGGTAGAATTCAGCAGTGAAGACATCAGGTCCTGGGTGTTGGTTGTTGTTGTTGTTGTTTTGATGGAAGATGTTTTATTATTGATTCAATTTCCAAACTCATTATTGATGTGTTCAGATGTTATATTTCCTCACAATTTAATCTGGGTAGTTGTATGTGTGCAGAAATTTATTCATTTTATTCTACATTATCAAATTTGTTGGCATATAGTTATGAGTAATGTCTTACAATCCCTTATATTTCTGTGGTGTATCAGTTGTAATGTCTCCTTTTTCATCTTTTATTTATTTGAATTTTCTCTCCTTTTGTCTTAGTTTAGCTAAAGGTTTGTCAGTTTTACCTTTACACTTTGTCTTATTTATCTTTTGAAATATTTTTTAGTGTCTGTTTCCTTTATATCTGCTGTGAGCTTTATTATTTCCTTCCTTCTACCAATTTTGGGTTTAGTTTGTTTTTGATGTTCTAGTTACTTGAAGTGTATAATTTTGCTTTGTGATTTGAAAATCTTTCTTCATTTTTGGTGTAGGCTTTTATTGCTATAAATTTCCCTCTTAGAACTGCTTTTGCTACGTTCCATAGGTTTGGGTATGTTGGATTTTCATTCTTACTTGTCTCAGCGACTTTTGAAATTTTCCTGTTAATGTCTTAATGAGACCTATTGATTTCTTGGGTGCATGCTATTTAATTTCCATGTTTTTATAAAATTTCCAAGGGCTTTCCTGTTGTTGATTTCTGGCTTTATATCACTGTAATCAGAAAAGATACTTCATATGATATCTGTCTTCTTAAGTTTGTTAAGACTTATTATGTGTCATAATGTATGATTGGTCCTAGAGAATGTTTGGTGTACAGTTGAGAATAATTTGTATTCTGCAGCTGTTGGATGATGTATTAGTCTGTTTTCATACTGCTGATAAAGACATACCCGAGACTGGGTAATTTACAGAGAAAAAGAGGTTTAGTGGACTCATAGTTCCACGTGGCTGGGGAGGTCTCCCAATCATGATGGAAGGCGAAAGGCACATCTTACATGGTAGCAAACAAAATAGAATTGAGAACCAAGTGAAAGGGTTCCCCCTTATAAAACCATCAGATCTTGTTAGACGTATTCACTACCACAAGAACAGTATGGGGGAAACCGCCCCCATGATTCAATTATCTCCCACTGGTTCCCTCCCACAACATGTATGAATTATGGGAGCTATAATCAAGATGAGATTTGGGTGGGGATATACAGCCAAACCATATCAGGTGAGATCTTCTTTACCTGCTAGGTCCATTTGGTCTATGGTATAGTTTGTGTCTGTCATTTTTTGGTTGATTTTCTCTTCATATAATCTGTCCATTTTTAAAGTGGAGTGTTGAAATTTCCTACTAATATTGTATTGCAGTCAATCTCTACCTTTAAATCTAATATTTGCTTTATATATCTGGTTGTTCTGGTGTTGGGTACATATATAGTTACACCTAAGTAATATATATGTTATGTCCTCTTATTGAATTGGGCCTTTTATCATTTCATTATACAGCGACATTCTTTTTTTATATAGTTTTTTTATTTAAAGCCTTTTAAAATATGACATGACTGTGGCTACTCCTGCTTGCTTTTCATTTGTTTGCATAAAATATATTTTTCCATCTCTTCACTTTCAGTCTATTTATCTTTAATAGTGAGGTAAGTATCATGTAGGCAGCATATAGGTGGGTTTTGCTATCTGAATCCATTCATCCACTTTATATCTTTTAAGTAGAGTTTAATCCACTTCTATTGAAGTTTATTATTGATAAATTAGGACTTCCTTCTACCATTTCATTAGTTGTTTTTTAGATTACTTGTTCACTTCTTCCTTTCTTATTGTTTATCTCTCTAGTTTGGTGGTTTTCTGTGGTGCTAAGCTTTGTTTCTTTTCCCTTTTTTGGTGTGTGTGTGTGTATCTGCTGTAATTTATTTCTTTCTGGTTAGTGAAACTAACATACAGAGTCCTGTATTTGTAACAGACTATTTTACACTGATAACAACTTAACTTCTGTCACATAAAAATACTCTTGACTTCTCCCCCCCCCACACACACAATTTATATTTTTGTTACCTTACATTGCATCTTTATGAATGGTAGACTCAATGGAACATAGGATCTATGTCACAACTAAATCAATTATTTAATGGCAGCATTAAAGCAGGCCAAAGAATGTGAAAAACTGGTGTGGGTGTATTTAACTTTTTAAAAACTATGTTTCATAATGTTTTCATTAAAAAGTCTTTATCAGTTTGCTAATGCCTAATTTTTACAACCAGCCACCATAGATTTTACAGGATAAATATATTATTTCAGTGGTAATTGAAGCAGAATTTTTGTTGCTCTTCTTACCCTTAGAGATTGTGTATTATCCTCAGACGTAATTCTTTGATTTTTTTTTTCTTTTCATGTTGTTACACATAGTTACCAACAATCAATGTGAGAATAACCTTTGAATATTTTCAAGCATTAAGATTTGTTTATACAGCTGCACAATTAGACAACAAACACTCTTGGGTCTTTACCTCTCAGCATACACCTGATTATTAACTTAAAGGTATGATGGGAAAAGTATCAATTTTTCTTGGTCACCTAGATTTAGAAATATGTAATAACTATAAGCTTGGGTCTGCTTCTTCAGAAGCCTAGGAAGTGGAGTGATGGTTCTCTGAAGAGGCTGGAAACAAAGTATGTGTTTCCAGAAGGCTTAATAGAATATGTTGAGACATAGGCCATTAACACAAAAGTGAAAGAAATGCAAAAAATGTATGAAAGTAAGGATTTGAGAAGGGAAATTTTATTTTTCAGTCTAAGATTCCTATGAATTATATGAAAGTAAATGTCCTATCCTTAAAATTAGCCAAAGGAAGCACTTTACTTATCAATATGATATGACTTTTCATACTCTTATCTAAAGATATCCTAAACTAAGATCCAGTTTTCTAAGAAAAGACCTTTTACTCATGCTTTAAAGCATGCTAGATGATTCCTACCACATCACATAATGTTGTTTACATGTATGATTTAAACTGCATTTATTCTTCAACTCACTGGTTCCTTAGGCTTATTATCTTTCCTTGCACGCTTAGATAATTTTATGTAAAATTGATTTTTAGAAGTTTAGTTGCTGGGCGTAGTGGCTGTCACCTGTAAACCCAGTACTTTGGGAATTCAAGGCAGGTGGATTGCTTGAGTCTTGGAGTTTGAGGCCTGCCTGGGAAAGATGACAAACCCCATTTGTACAAAAATAAAAATATTAGCTGGATATGGTGGCACATGCCTGTGGTCCCAGCTACTCCAAGGCTGAGGTGGGAGGATGACTTGAGTCCGAGAGGCAGAGGTGTGAGCCAAGATCATGCCCTGCTCTTCAGCCTGGGCAAAGAAGCCAGACCCTGTTTCAAAAAAAAAAATCTAGTGAGATTTGATTTCTATTTCTATGTGATTCAAAACTAGGAGAGCTTCAAGGCTAATGACTATTAAAAAATGGCCATTGCTACTTGCATTTTCTATGAAGCCAGCATACACAGCAACGTGCAACCTAAAAACCAAGCTATTTAATATGTAGCTTAGATTTCAGGTTTGATTGTCTTTGAGGTTTGATTATTGCAGAGATCAATTGCCAGACCAAATATAGACTAATTCTGTATTTGGTCTTTTTATCATATGAAACATCCCAGCCTTGGGTATAAATTAAGAGCAAGTACGGATGTTTATACCGATAGCGGTGTAGATATTTCCATGTTTATACAGATAGCGGTGTAGATATTTTCATGTCTATACAGATAGCGGTGTGGATGTTTCCATGTTTATACAGATAGTGGTGTAGATATTTCCATGTTTATAGAGATAGCGGTGTAGATATTTCCATGTTTCTACAGATAGCGTGGTAGATATTTCCATGTTTATAGAGACAGCGGTGTAGATATTTCTATATTTATAGAGATAGCGGTGTAGTTATTTCCATGTTTATACAGATAGCGGTGTAGATATTTCCATGTTTATACAGGTAGCAGTGTAGATATTTCCATGTTTGTACAGGTAGCGGTGAAGATATTTCCATATTTATACAGGTAGCGGTGCAGATATGTGAATTCATTAAACCTCTTTTTCTTTATAAATTACCCAGTCTTGGGTATGTCTTTATCAGCAGCATGAAAATTGACTAATACACTCACTGTCCATGAATGATACTCTGTTAGCCCATTTGCATTGTTATAAAGAAATACCTGAGGCTGGGTAATTTATAAAGAAATGAGGTTTATTTGGCTCCTTGTTCTGAAGGCTGTACATGAAGCATAGTACTGGCACCTGCTTCCAGGGAGGGCCTCAGGAACCTTCCAATCATGGTGGAAGGTGAAGGGAAACCAGCATATCACATGGTGAGAGAGGAAGCAAGAGAGACAGGGAGGAGGTGTCAGTCTCTTTTAAACAACCAGATATCGCATGAACTCACAGGGTAAAAACTCATTCATTACCAAGAGGACAGCACCAAGCCATTCAGGAGGCATCTATCTCCAACATTGGGGATCACATTTTAACGTGAGATTTGAAGGGGACAAACATCCAAACTATGTCAGATACCAAAGCTGACAATGCTTAGGATCTTTAGCTGTTCCAGGTTCTGGGAAAAGGGAGAGAGTTAGCTTCCCTCGTCTATGCTGTGCTACTCCATATTATATTGGTAATTATTGTTCTCTAAAGGTTCTTAAAAGCAAATAAACAAATGCAAGGCAAAACATTTGAAATGGAAGGCAAAACACAAGAAATGCAAGGCAAATGCATTAAAAACTTTTGAGTGTTAATATATAGATTTTATTTTATCTTTTTAATTTCTTTTGCTTAACCAAATAGATTATGTAGTTTTGATTAACTGGCCATGAAATAGCTCTGCCTACATAGAATTTCCCATGAATAATTGGTTGTGGAGACTTTTGTGTGTGACCCAAATCCTCCCTCAAAACTGAAGTTTGCCCAGCTATTGGGAGTGTTGGCAATTCATGCCTCTCAGCTGATTCTCTCTAGAATTTATTTTCAGGAGATCTAATTAATAACTTGTCAAGCTGATGTCCATCCTTGGGGACAACTCGTATCTGAAGAATGGTCAGTGAAAGGTATTAAAACTCCATACTCCTGCCTCAATTTAGGGCAACTCTGAAGGGTCACCCCAGCTTCTCAGCTCCCCCTTGAGATTAGCTGAGGTATTTGTTGTGACTGCCTCACATCTCAACTCCCTTTATCCAATTCAGCTTTTTTGCCACAGTTGTTGGTTCCTAGGATTTTACCCAGTTAAATGTTCTCTACACAAATCTCTATCTCAAATCTGCTTTACAGGGAATGTGGCCTCAGACAGGTTTTCATTAGTTTCTGGACATAACTCTCATTAGTCATTGATATGATTCGGCTGTGTCTCCGGCCGAATCTCACCTTGATTGTAATTATCCCCGCATGTCAAGGATGGAGTCAGGTGGAGATAATTGAATCATAGGGGCGGGTTCCCCCTACTGTTCTCCTGGTAGCGAATAAGTCTCACGAGATCTGATGCTTTTAAAATGGGAGTTTTCCTACACAAGCTTTCTTCTCTGCTACCATTTAAGATGTGCCTTTGCTTCTTTTTTGCCTTCTGCCGTGACTGTGAGGCCTCCCCAGCCATGTGGAATTGTGAGTTCATTAAACCTCTTTCCTTTATAAATTACCCGGTCTTGGGTAGGACTTTATTAGCAGCATGAGAACAAACTAGTACAGTCTGTTCTATAAGCCCAAGTCGGATCACAGAGTCCCGCTTTCTTTTTTTTTTCTAGCCCATATTTCTACTAAAACTTGACTCATATAGACTTAAAACAAAATAATTAAGCATGGCTAATATTTATTTAATATTTTATACGTGTCAGGTACTGTATTTTGTAACTTATCTTTTAATAATCTTTCCAAATCTCTAAAAGGAGAATTCTGCTCTTTTATAGAGAAAATAAGGATGGCTCAATCTTTTGATTTTTATTACAAGCTTTATTTTGTATAACATATAATAAACTAAAAATATTGAAAGTTTAGAAAGCATCAGCACACAATCGAGGTGATGGAAATATACTTCACCTCCAGTTTCCTGATGCCTCTTTATAATACATTTCTCTGGCCCCTCATTCCTGGCCCTTAAAAACCACCAAACTGCTTTCTGTCACTGGACAGTAATTTATACAGTCAAAAAATGTATATAAATACAATTTTACACTATGCACTTTTTTGTCTGACATTTTATGTTTTTTTCTCTGCATGTTTTACCTCTAGAGTCTGCCTTGTTTCACTTAGTATAATTATTTTGAGATTCATTCATGTTATAGTATGTATCCATAATTAATTCGGATAAAGCAAGTTAATTCGTTAATGTATTGATTGATATTTAGATTGTTTCTAGTTTGGGCTATTATGAATACATGTGCTATGAACATTTGTGTTGATATCATTATATGAACACCTACTTTTATCTCTCTTGGGTAAATACCCAGGAGTGCAATGGCTGAGTCTTACGGCAGAAGTATGTTTAACTTTTTAAGGGACTCTTGAACTGTTTTTCAAAGGTTACACTTTTTTGTATTCCCATCAGCAGTGTATGAGAGTTTCAGCTTCTCCACATCCAAGCCAGTGCTTGGCTATTATCAGTCATGCTAATCTTAGCTATTTAAAAATAGATAGTGGCGTCTCATTTTGGTTTTAATTTGCATTGCCCTAAGCATTAATTATGTTGAGCATATGTGCTTATTTACCAAACAAATGTCTACTTTGAAATGTCTGTTCCAGTCTTTCACCCAAGTTTTAAATGGGGTTGTTTGTTTTTCATTATTAAATTTTGAGCTTTTAAAATATATTTTTGATGCAAGCCTTTTATCAGATATATGAGTTGCAAATATTTTCTCCCAGCCTGCAGCTTGTCTTTTCAGTCTCTTAATAGATTCTTTTGAAGAGCAGATTCTTTTTTTTAAATTTGATGAGTTCTTCTTATCAATATATTATTATATAAATCATGCTGTGGGGTCATATCAAAGAAAGCTTTGCCTGACTCAAAGTCCCAAATGTTTTCACATCTTCCCTCTCCTCTCCTTTGGGAACTGAGATTACACGTAAATTCAGTTACTTGAAATTTACTGTCTACTATTGCTCTGTTCATGTTTTTTAAAAATTTATTTTCTCTCTATATTTTATTTTGAGAGGTGTCTATCTTTTCTTCTTTAATGACTAATGTGCTATCAGCCTACCATGTAGCTGGGACTACAGCCGCATGCTACTATGTCCCGCTAATTTTTGTATTTTTAGTAGAGATGGGATTTCACCATATTGGTCAGGCTGGTCCTGAACTCCTGACTTCGTGATCCACCTGCCTCGGCCTCGCAAAATGCTGAGATTACAGGCGTGAGCCACTGCGCCCAGCCTCCTTTAGTGTATCTTGCATGTCTCTATTTTAGAACATATAGAATACTGTTTCAATAAGCATTTTAATGTTCTTAACTGATAACTCTGGCACCTTGATTTACTCTGGATCAGTTCTGACTCAGTGATTTTTCTCCTTATTATGAGCCACGTTCTTCTGTCTTTTGTTGTTACTGTTGCGTCTCTGCTAAACTGTGTCTGGATGTCAGATACGGTGACTTTTATCTTATTGAGTGCTGGAAGTATATATAAATATTCTTGATCTTTGTATTGGTATGTATTTAAGTTTAGTTGGAAAGAGTTTGACTCTTTTTGGTCTTGCTTTAAAAATTCATTAGGTGGGATCAGACCAGTTCTCATTTTAGAGCTAATCACTCCCAACTAGTGAGGCAAGATCCTTCTGGGTATCCCTGGGAATCTTGAGGTGTTTCTGGGTTGGCTGATAAAATAAGCACTATTACTGGACCTTGGTGAGCATGTGTACTGTTACTTTTCATCTTATCTGTGTGTTGTTTCCCCAACCGTAGGTACTTTTCTCTAGGCCTGTCCTAACAATTACTTAGCTATGTACTTTAGGGGGACCCTTTGCAGAGCTCTGGAGTTCTCTTTCTGTGCAGCCCCTTCTTCTCGGAAACCATGTCCTGAGAGCTCATGTCAACATGGTTTCTGTGGACTCTCAGCTCTGTCCCCTCAGCTCAGGGAGAACAATGGGCTCCTCTTGGGCTCTTCTCCTGGAGTAGTGGGCTGGAAAACTTTCTCCAGGCATAAATTAGGGCAGTTGATAGGCTCACCTTGTTTGAGACTGACTTTACAGGGTCTTGCAAACTTTTGTGGCATACATTTTGGCCATTTTTTTGGTTGTTTCAGGAGGGAGAGAAAGTCTAGTTCTTGTTACTCCATCATGGTCATTGCAGAAGTCAACCTAACTGATATTTATCAATACAGTCTGTTGCTACACATTGAACTTGCTTAAGATAATTTTTAGATGGCACAGAACTTTCTGTCCATTGAATGAGACTCTCTGCTTATTTTGCAAGTGCTCATTTGTATGGAGACATTTGTATGGAGAAACTTCAAAAAGTTTGTGGAAAAATGAAGTTAAAAGATAAACATTGAAAATGTGATCTTCGGTTTTCATCCCTAAAGAACTGATGGTCCTGGGAACTTAACAATGTCAATGCAGTCTCTTATACATTATTAACTTAAGAAAAATGGGTGCCCTTTCCACATTTGTTGAGATTGGGAAACAAAAAGAAGTCAGAAGGAGCCAAATCAGAGCTGTAAGGTGGATGCCTGACAATTTCCCATTGAGACTCTCACAAAATTGCCTTTGCTCGATGACAGGAATGAGCAGAAACATTGTGGTGTTAGAGGACTGTCTGCTAAAGCTTTCCCAGGTATTTTGCCCTAAAACTTTGGCTAACTTATTCAAAACACTCTCATGATATGCAGATATTATTGTTCTTTGACCTTCCACAAAGTCAACAAGCAAAATGCCTGGAATGTCCCCAAAAAACTGTTGCCGTGACCTTTGCTCTTGAGTGATCCCCTTTTGCTTTGACTGGACCACTTCCACCTTTGGTAGCCATTGCTTTGATTGTGTTTTGCCCTCAGGATCACACTGGGAAAGCCATGTTTTATCTTCTGTTACAATTCTTCAAAGAAATCCTTCAGGATCTTGACCCTAGTTCTTTAAAATTTCCATTGAGAGCTCTCCTCTTGCCTGCAGCTGATCTGAGCACAACACTTTTGGCACCCATGCAGTGGAAAGTTGGTTCAACTTTAATTTTTTAGTCAGAACTGTGTAAGCTGAACCAATTAAGATGTCTACGATGTTGGCTATTGTTTGTGCTGTTGATTATCAGTCCTCTTCAATTAGGGCACAAACAAGATTAATTTTTTTCCTTGAAAACTGATATGGATGATCTGTCTCTGTGGACTTCATCTTCCACATCATCTCGTTTCTTCTTTAAAAAAGCTGTCCGCTTGTGAACTACTGATTTCTTTGGTGCATTGTCCCCTCAAGCTTCTTGTAAAGCATCAGTGATTTCACCATTCTTTCACTCAAGCTTCATCATAATCTAATGTTTGTTCTTGCTTCAATTTTAGCAGAATTTACATTGCTCTGCTAGGGGCTCTTTTCAAACTAATGTCTACTCCTTCTTACTGTCTCAAACTAGATCCTGTTCAAACATGCTATAATAAATTAGTATGAGTTTATTTTGCTGCCAATATTGAAACCTTTGCATAGTTTTTTTCATAATATACATTTTCCATGAACTTTTTAAGGCCTCTCACGTATCCACAGGTAGAGTGCCTTACCTATTCTGACTTCAGTCAATTATTCAAGACCTTTCCTTGTCAGTGACACATTAGAAAGGTAGAGTATTGAAAAATCAGAGTAGCTTCTGCTGATTAAGAAATACTATATCTTTTTCTACTTTCTTTCTTTTTTTTTTTTTCTTGAGACAGCATCTTTCTCTGTCACCCAGGCTGGAGTGCAGTGGTGTGATCTCAGCTCACTGCAACCTCTGCCTCCCAGGGTCAAGTGATTCTCCTGCCTCAGCCTCCCGAGTAGCTGGGACTATAGGTGCCTGCCACCACACCCAGCTAATTTTTGTATTTTTAGTGGAGACAAGGTTTCACCATATTGGCCAGGCTGGTCTTGAACTCCTGACCTTGTGATCTGCCTGACTCGGCCTCCCAAAGCGCTGGGATTACAGTCATGAGCCACTGTACCTAGCTTTCTACTTCTTTCTTATTATTTTCCTCCTCTCTCATTCCTATATTCTCTCCTTTCTCCTACTTTCCTCCCCACTCCCTGTTTCCTTCCTTTCATCTTTCCTATTTTCAGGACTTAATATTTCTTGAACCTCAGATGTTATCATAGTATGTTATTTGTTTAATTTTCACATAACAATAATAGTTTAAATACAAATAATATTTATTTTCATCCCCATGTTATCAGTATAACAGTAAAGATGTGGAGAGGCCAGCTGGGCATGGTGGCTCAAGCCTGTAATCCCAGCACATTGGGAGGCCGAGGTGGGTGGATCACGAGGTCAGGAGATCGAGACCATCCTGGCTAACACGGTGAAACCCCATCTCTACTAAAAAATAGAAAAAATTAGCTGGTCGTGGTGGCGCGTGCCTGTAGTCCCAGCTACTCGGGAGGCTGAGGCAGGAGAATAGTGTGAACCCGGGAGGCAGAACTTGCAGTGAGCCAAGATCACGCCACTGCACTCCAGCCTTGGTGACAGAGCGAGACTCTGTCTCAAAAAAAAAAATAAATAAATAAATGAAAATAAAATTAAAAAAAATGATGTGGAGAGGCCAAACCAATGGCTCTTATATCCACGTTATTTCTTCTAAATGATTTCACCTTAGTTTTGGTCTGCATCTCTAACCATAGCTAGTTGCAGTAGGACCTTCTATCTGGCCTTGCTGCTCTCATTTTTGGACCTCCTCACTGAAATCAAATTGATCTTTCTAAAATGCAAACCCGGTCTTAGTATTTTATTACTTAAAACCCATTGGTGGCTTTCCATGATTTATGGAATAAAGTCAAAATTCCTGTTTTTGCCCACGTTTCTGTGTGCCTCTCATCCCTACATTTACTGATTCCTGTGTGCCATAAATTGCCAGTTGTCCAGAGTTCATTCTCTTTTTGTACTTGGGAGGACTTCTGCATCCTGCAACTTTTCCCCTGAAACATGCTTGGAAAATACCTACTCATTTTTTTCAGATTCAGGTTAGTTTTTACTTCAGTTTCTTTTCCTGAAGCTTATACTGACTGCTCCATATGGCTTTGGGGATTAGCTACTCATTCCTTTGTGCCCTTTTGTAGATACACATTTATCATGGAGTCTTTTTTTTTTTTTTTTTGAGACAGAGTCTCACTCTGTCACCAGGCTGGAGTGCAGTGGTGTGATCTCAGCTCACTGCAACCTTTACCTTCCAGGTTCAATTGATTCTCTTGCCTCAGCCTCCCAAGTAACTAAAGCCATGCACCACCGTGCCCAGCTAATTTTTGTATTTTTAGTAGAGACGGGGTTTCACTATGTTGGCCAGGATGGTCTCGATCTCTTGACCTCGTGATCTGCCCACGTTGGCCTCCCAAAGTGCTGGGATTACAGGCATGAGCCACCACTCCCAATCAGTCATGCAGTCTTCATACTTACTTGTTTACTTGCCTGTGAGCTCACTGAATGCAGGGACTATTTCCTTGTTGCTCTAGCACCTACACCAGTACCTGGTATCCAGAAGCTGTATGCTAAATGTTTGTTGAGTGGCTGTTTGACTGAATGATTGTACTCCTAATTAGTAGATAGAAAGCCATGAACTTCCCAGTTCATCATTCTTTGTGCTCAATTCTGGTTTCTTTATTGTGTTCAAAAGAGTTCCTTAGTGACATAAAACTATGGAGCTAGTATGTCAGCTCATTTAAGCAATGATTGGTTTATGTATATAAGAGGCTTCAATAATTATATATTTTTATTTCAGTTTCAATAAATGATCAATTGATTAATTTTCTCTGTTTTGGCTTATTGTTCACATTTAATATCAAAAGTGTTTTACTTAAAATTATTCATGCCAATTATGACAGTTAGGTGAATATTACTTTGATTTACATTCCAGTAGTAGTTTTGGTTGAACCCTGAATATGCTAAGACGTCACTTTTCTTTTTTCTTATGAACAGGCTACTGTGTTTACATATATTATTAAAATCTTCTTTGAAAATACGAAGTGTTACATTTCTTATATTTAGTTCTCTGTGCTTCAGAATTCCTGTGATACTTGCACTTAAGTCCTTCTGAGCAGTTGATGTTAATATTTATGTGGTTAATTTCATGAAACATGGTGGTTTTCATTTCTATCATTAATTTATACAGGAGATAGACTGTTTTCCAGGTGTAAGCTCAGTCATATAATTAGAAAATTTATAAGCAGAAGGGAGTTATTTGGTCTAACCCATTTATTCTACAGATAGAGAAATTAGAGTCCAGAAACTCTGTCTTCTTTAAAGTCTTACAGGTATTTAAGAAAAAAGAATAGACTTGAGGTTTCTGTGTTCTGAACCCAGTGATCTTGACACTGTAATGATCTTCATCCATATTATTCACAGAAGTAAATATAATCACATATTAAATAAGAAACACAAATACTAAGGAGATATTATACTGAAAAATGAAATAATATTATCTTAATTATTTTGATCAGATTCAATATATAGCAGCTTGAAGGCTAATAATTCCAATGATTCTCTGAATAAACCATTTTTCTAATAAGATTACAGGTTTTAGTAATCTAATTATTTTGACTGATGCAAATGTTACCCCGCCAGTCTGAAAAATGTGTTTATTTATATGTCATAAAGAATAATTTATTCCAAAAAGGCTAATTTTCAAAATATATGTATCTTCTGAAACTGTATCTATTTTTTTCCCACGTTTTCTAAATATAGTTTAGAGGGCGTTTGTAGATTTTCATGGTGCTGAAAAATTAAGGTATAATGGTCTCATGAAGGAGAATAATGTCATTTAGACATTGTAATTTTGGAGGATCACAATACTTTTTGGAATGTGGTTGTTGCAGCACTGGTCACTTATACTAATTATATAATAACATACTATACTAATGCAATAATATACCATATGAAATTATTAAATGGTAAATTTGTCTTAAATTCTCTAGAATACTGCAAAGAAATAGTTTATATAAGAAAGAGTACCATAGCATATGTGAACACAATGTTTCCTATTTTTTTCTTCTTTTTTATTTTTTTGAAGACAAGTTCTCACTCTGTTGCCCAGACTGGAGTTCAGTGCCATGTTCATAGTTCACTGCAACCTCAAACTCCCAAGCTCAAGTGATCCTCTTGATTCAGCCTCTGAAGTAGCTGTGCCTATAGGTGTGCACCACCACACTGGCTAATTTTTAAAATTTTTTATAGATATGTTGCCCAAGCTGGTCTCAAATTCTTGAGCTCAAGAGATCTTCTCACCTTGGCCTCCCAGAGTGTTGGGATTACAGGCATGAGCCACCATACGCAGCCAATATTTCTTTTCTAAAAGACATTTTCTAACATACTTCTCATTTTAACTAACATAATATTCAAAGTGTAGATCTGAGAAAGAGATAGTGCCTGCAGATCTGGGATCCTACATGCTAATATTATGGGATGCATTCAGATTTGATCAGCAGATATTCCATTTATTCTAGAACACCACCAGCAGAAGAATGTAATTACGTCTATCACTAAAACTTTGTGTCAATACAGACTACTGTATTTGTTATCATAGATGGTCCTTGGATGGCAGCCTTAAGCAATTTTAAACCTAGACAGGTGATGTACTTTTTCTTCTTGGATAATTTTCATTGTTTTATCTAATCTGGTTGTAACTAATGTGTTTAATATGGCTTGCTTGTTTTTTAAAAAGTTGTTCAGTATCCTTAGAACTCAGTGCTGATTTCTTTTTCTAGCAGGCCTTTTATATAGGACATCTCACTTTCTCCTGGCTCTCTACTACTAGCATGAGGTCTCTGAAAAAATCAAGACAGCCAAATAATTTGTTATAGAATAGCCTATGTAGAGGGACAGGGGAGGAGTCATATTCCAAGAGGGAAAGACCTTTGAGCCAGGCTCAATTTGTAGAGGCTGTTGAATGAAAATGAGAGAGAGAGAATGCACACTTTATTGTACTATTAAAGCAAAATTCTGACAATAACTTCTAAAAATGATTCCACTCTTATACACTGAGAATATGACAGACCTTCCAAAAGTATAATTTCTTACATGAACGTCCAGGTATATAAGGAAAAATAACTATTTCATACCAATATCTTCAGCCGCCTTTATTGTTGGTTCACCACATAGATTTTTATCAGAATCGCAGAACATTAATTTTTTAAATTAGCTACCATTACAACTAGCTTGAGAAGAACTTTCTTTTTAATAATTCGACCCAGATGCATTCTAGATACTCCAGTGTTACGAATCGATGGCTTCATGAGGAGCCGCTGTTGACTCATGCTATCTCTGGACACACTGACAGGAAATGTTTTCTTACACCTGTTTTCCTCCTGCTTTTCCTTGGTAGGACTTAGTTCCTTGGCATAGTTCAGTATCAATGGCAGTCATAGAGAAGTGTTACAAAAACCCAGCTTATTCCAACTTGTGAATTATTTGGCACCCAGGAACCAGGTCTTACAATCTTCAACCCACTTTTTCCTAACATGGCCCCTTTTCTGAAATGTTTATTTATATATGATGTAGGCCTGGGGAAAGGACATGGACTTTCAAAGAAAATATTCTGCAATAGATCTCTCAACTCCAGAGAACCTTCTGACTAAATCTGAAAGAATTCCACTGTGCTCTGATAACATCCTTTAATAATGAAGGAAAAGATATTTTTCCCCCAGGAGGATTTTGTAGTGAAAGAGATGGCATAATTTTTTTTAAATGTTGTTTATAATCTAATTTGTTTTTTCATTTGTGGGGTGTGTCTTAAATCCTAAATGGTACATCCTTTTTAAAATACTACTAGTAATAAAATGTTTCTGAAGTTATGTTGTAAATATCATTGGACTATGTTTAATAATGTTAAGTTGATCCCACTTCCCCTGAAATTATATACATAAATGCTGAAAGTATAAATTTACATATACAACTTCATGGAACATTTTTCTTCCAAGTGTGCATTTGCTAGAATTTGCATTGAAAGGTTTTGGAAGGAGCCTGTTGGTATGAATCCTGTGTGAGCAACACTCAGATTTGTTGCATACTGAACAGCATGCTAAATCTCACTTCACAATCTTAGATTTCTCATCTACCATCTTGAGCTGAATTTAAAATATAACTGCAGTTTATTATGTCACCTGTTCGTCAAACACTGATGCAAAGCTTAGTTTTCAGTGTGAAGAACCCATGACTAGAGAAGGGAAGAAGAAAGGGTCAAGCAGACCTCATTAAAGAGTGTATGGGCAAGAAAACACATCAGATGTCTTGATAGGTTTTTTAAAGTCCTGTTAGACTTGTCATGATTTCCAAAACACTAAATGCCATCTAGTATTTTGGACCCTCCAAAATTACAGTAGAATATTATCATGGGTCATCTTAATTGGAAATATACAGGAAAATCCTGATGATTAATGTAGACTAGTGATAGCTCTCACACATTTATATAACCTATGTTGAAAAGAAAGAAGAAAGGCAGGAAGGAAAGAAGGAAAAAGAGCGGAGAGAGAGGAACAAGAAAACACGTGGATTTGTGGAAATGAAAATTTTTAAATTACTAATTTGCAAGAATGGGTAAGAAAAATACCGAGTATGAACATAAGTGCTTTCAATTCCGTTTGTCTCTTAATCCTTCTCAGTCCGTGGCCAGTTTTGAAACTTGGTGTAACTTCCTTCCTTTATTCCTCCCTCCCTTGCTCCCTCCATCCCTTCTTGCCAGCCTCCTTCCCTTCCTCTCTCCTTGAGTTTCCTTCTTCTTTCTTGTTCCCTCCCTCCCTCCCTCTCTCTTTTTTTCCCTTAGTTTCCCCGGAAGCACATATACCAGCCATTTGAATGCTTTCTGCTCATAGATACTGCCAAGCCCCCTCACCCAGACTGCTGACTAGATTTGGTAGAATGGAATGAGAAACATAGACTTTGTGTCTGTGGCGGCCACCTCTGATGTTGCAGATTTTTGCCGTGATTATGCACTCCAGCCGAGGGACGCTAGAGAGGTTGAAATTTCAACTGTGGGATTTGCCATTTTGGAATTTGCAGTAATGTACTGGATATGCTAACAGCAGCCTGGCTAGCCGCCACTTCACAAGGAAGTATTTAAATATACACGTGTAATATGAAGAAAATTGCATTAGATCATAAGGGATGAATTATTTTGTAAATGACTATACCATCAAATACCATACCTGATATCAATCATCTTCATCAGACAGTATCTGTGTATGTAAGTAGATAAACAAAAAAGCAGGAGTTTATTTCTCTCTAATGTATCCTTGACTCTCTAGCGGTGACCTCTGAAATGTCTCTTCTGATCCAGACTTGTTTGAATCATGTGCAACATTTTAGATTTGTCTTTTCTCTGCAAGTTTTTTTTTGTTAAGTACCATAACATATTGAACCAAATAGTTTTGCTTGCTTTCTATTGATGACACATGATTTTGGCTTTTATCTTCAGTGGAAAATCAATGTGTCACATGGCGTTCACTAAGAAAAAGGTATGGGGCCTCTTTGTAATTCTTTGTCAGATGGTTGCTTTATCTTGATTTATGCCTTCAAACTTTTTCCCATTCAGCAGAAAATATTGTGTCACTATCTGTGAGAGCAAAGCGATCTATACCAATTTATGCTCTAAGTGTAGCCTCCTTCCAGAACTGCTTATGGAACATATCAACTCACTATAGATTAGGGACATAATGGATTCTTCTTTCTTAAAAGTGGCAGATTGACAATTTTAGTTCATATACAAGCTTTTATATTAACATTAAAACAATATTTCTATGTAAAGTAAAATATTGTAGTTGATTATTATTCGAGGGCCTCCCAGAATTTCAAGGTCTGAAAATAAATTCAATGTTCCTGGTGGTAACAAAATTGCTCCTACTTCCTTGTATCAGGACTGCCATTTGGAACTGCTGGGGAAGCTCTTTTCAGAAATTATTTTCAAAACAGCATTGTTGCCTTTTGCCAAACTGAAATCTGGTTGTAAACTTTTGAAAACTAGTTCCTTGGAATGGAATTCAAGTTGTCTTCTAAGCAATTTTTTTTAACTCAAACATACATTCTATCTTGCTTTATTATGTCACTATTTGTGTAGGAAACATATTTCTATTTTTACCATTTTCAATTTATTTACATTTACATTTACATTTGTGTGTATATATATACACACATACATACACTTTAAGTTCTGGGATACATATGCAGAACTTGCAGTTTTGTGAAATAGGTATACATGTGCTGTCGTGGTTTGCTGCACCCATCAACCCGTCATCTACATTAAGTATTTCTCCTAATGCTATCCCTCCTCTTTCCTTCCTACCCACTGACAGGCCCCAGTGTGTGATGTTCCCCTCCCTGTGTCTATGTGTTCTCTTTGTTCAACTCCCACTTATGAGTGAGAACATGTGGTGTTTGGTTTTCTGTTCTTGTGATAGTTTGCTGAGAATGATGGTTTCCAGCTTCATCCATGTCTCTGCAAAAGACATTAATCCATCCTTTTTTATAGCTGCATAGTATTCCATGGTGTATATGTGCCACATATTCTTTATCCAGTCTATCATTGATGGGCATTTGGGTTGGTTCCTAGTCTTTGCTATTGTGAATAGTGCTGCAATAAACATATGTGTGAATGTGTCTTTATAGTAGAACGATTTATAATCCTTTGGATGTGTACCTAGTAATGACACTGTTAGGTCAAATGGTATTTCTAGTTCTGGATCCTTGAGGAATTGCTACACTGTCTTCCACAATGGTTGAACTAATTTACACTCCCACCAACAGTGTAAAAGCATTCCTATTTCTCCACATCCTCTCTAGCACCTGTTGTTTCCTGACTTTTTAATGATTGCCATTCTAACTGGCGCGAGATGGTATCTCATTGGACCAGGGGTGATGAGCTTTTTTTTTTTTTTCTTCGAGACAGCCTCACTCTGTCACCCAGGGTGGAGTGCAGTGGCACAATTTCGGCTCACTGCAACCTCCACCTAATGGGTTCAAGCAATTCTCCTGCCTTAGCCTCTTGAGTAGCTGGGATTACAGATATATACCACCACGCCTGGCTAAAGTTTTTTTTTGTGTGTTTTTGGTAGAGACAGAGTTTCACCGTAGTGGCCAGGCAAGTCTCAAACTCCCGACCTTGTGATCCACTCGCCTTGGCCTCCGAAAGTGATGGGATTACAGGCGTGAGCCACCACGCCCAGCCTATGATGAGCTTTTTTTCATGTGTTTATTGGCCGCATAAATGTCTTCTTTTGAGAAGTGTCTGTTCATATCCTTTTCCCACTTTTTGATGGGGTTGTTTTATTCTTGTAAATTTGTTTAAGTTCCTTGTAGATTCTGGATATTAGCCCTTTGTTAGATGGATAGATTGCAAAAATTTTCTCCCACTCTGTAGGTTGTGTGTTCACTCCGATGATAGTGTCTTTTGCTGTGCAGAAGCTATCTTTAGTTTAATTAGATCCCGTTTCTCAATTTTGGCTTTTGTTGCCACTGCTTTTGGTGTTTTAGTCATGAAGTCTTTGCCTATGCCTATGTTCTGAATGGTATTGGCTAGGTTTTCTTCTAGAGTTTTTATGGTTTTAGATCTTATGTTTAAGTCTTTAATCCATCTTGAGTTAATTATTTTATAAGGTGTAAGGAAGGGGTCCAGTTTCAGCTTTCTTCATATGGCTAGCCAGTTTTCCCATCACCATTCATTAAATAGTCAATCTTTCCCCATTGTTTGTTTCCGTCAGGTGTGTCAGAGATATGTTGTATATTTCATGGTACAATGCCTTCTGTCAATGGGGAAAAATAACAAGCATATATGGGATGAATGAAGTCTGCTATGGTTAAGGTTGAGAATATTTACTGATCCTTGAGTTCAGTCTCCAGGAATGTTGGAAATAGAGAATGGAGATAATGGAGATAAAGAAAAGTTCTGAAAATGACACTTCCCATAGTGTCAAAATTGTGATCTATTGGAGAATTCTGTGATACATCAAAATCTCTGTTTATACTGATGTTTGTTATTGTGTATGAGCATATCTTTATCAGGTGTAGGCTATTTCTATACTTTCATGTCTTTAAATCAATGTTTCTATTCACATATGTATATGTGCAAATAGAAGCATGTTAATATTATATATATATTTTTTCTGTCATTACCATGATTGCTATGATTATCATTAGCATGTATTATTAGTGTGACCGAAGTATCATCAGTATCAGTTTCTTTCTAACTGCAGTGCTCCTGTAATGCTTCATTTCTACAGAGCCAACCTACACCCACCGTTTCCCTGACTATAACTTTACCTAAAGTATAAGCCCTTATAAAGCCATGAAAGCCTACCAAGAATTGTCAAAGAAGCTAGGCAGCAGCCAGGCTCTGCCTTAGGAAAAGACTTTACTTTTTATTATCATGTGCAGTACTTAACTACTCGTTTTGACCTCTAAGATTTTGCTCTCCTATATTTCTATCCCCTGGCTTTCTGATATTTCATGTGATTATATTTGAAATTTTAACCTTGCTTTTCTTTTTGGAATCTCTGATATCTCTGCTGCCACAGGTAATGACAGGTTCCTCTCTAACTGTTGGTGTTATCCCTGGTCAGATTATTACTGATGACAGAAGTAGATGTTTTACGTGGATTCTCTCGATATCAGAAACAAATACAGATATCACAACTCAAAAATGACAGACTGATAACCATTATGAACTTAGATGCAACATTCTTAATACAATATTAGCAAAGTGAGTCTAGGAATATTTAAAAATGATAATGTGTTTTAACCAAGTGGGGCTTATCTCAAGTTGGTTTCAACAACTGAAAATCTACCATGCTGACAGAAAAAAGAAAAATCACGTGACACTCTCAATAGATGCAAAAAAGGAATTTACAAAATGTAACACATTTTTTAAATTAAAAACTCCCAGCAAACTGAGGATAGAAAAGTACATTTTCAAACTGATTATGTGTTTACAGAAAATCTATAGCAAACATCTTACTTAAAATGGTGAAAGCCTTAATACTTTCTACATAAGATTATGAAAAATGCAATGATGTCCTCTCTCCCTAGTTCTTTAAAGTATTGCATTCAATATTAAATAAGTGGAAATATATACCAAGTTCATTGATAAATATTTAATACTTATGAGATGATAATTCTCCTGAAATTGATCTCTAGATTCAGTGGAATTCCCATGAAACCTTATAGGTCCTTTTGGATAAATTACAAAACTGATTCTAAAACAGGGAGAAAGAAAGAAGGGAAGGAAGGAGGAATGGACAGAAAGAAGAAAGAAATAAAGAGAAAAGAAAAGAAAATAAGAAATAAGTGACACCCAAGTTGGGAAGAAAGAAAAATACTATTCTCACATGATGTAAACATATACACAGAAAATCCTTAGGCATCTGCAGAAGTGTGCTAGAGGTATGAAGTGAATTTAACAAAGTTGTAGGATGAAAGATCAATAAATAAAATCAATTGTGTTTCTATACACAATCAACACCAATTAGAAAATAAAATTATGTAAGCAATTTAACTTATAATAGCCTCAAAAATAATAAAATAATTCAGAATAAATTTAATAAAAGGTATGCTGATCCAAAATTTCTAAATCACTAATACGAGAGATTGAATAGGTAGAAATATGTATCAAGTTCATTGGTAAATATACATGTCATACTTATTAGATGATAATTCTTCTGAAACTGATCTCCAGATTTGGCACAATCCCAATCAAACCTATAGGCCTTTTTGGAGAAATTACAAAGCTGATTCTAATTTTTTTTTTTTAAATATGGAAGTCCTAGAATAGCCAGAGCATGTTTTAGAAAGAAGAATAAAGTTGGAAAACTTTCCAAATTTCAAGACATATTGTAAAGCTACACTAACCAGTACAGTAAACTTACTGGCATGAAGAAGACATATATATCAGTGAAACAGAATAAATAATTTAGAAATATATCCAGCCTTACATGGCCAAAGTTGCCAAAATAATTCAATAAGGAAATCAATGTCTTTATAAAGATGGTACTAATAAAATTGGATATTAAATGGAGAATATGAACTTCAGAATTACCTCACACCATATCCTCAAATTAACTCAACATGTATTTTATACATAATGTAAATATAAAAAGTATAAAGCTTACTGAATAGGAAAAATTTTTAATAATCTTACTATAGCTAAAAATTTTTTAGATAAGAAAAGGATGGATGAAAATGGAAAAAAATAGTAAGTTGGACTTCATGAAATTAAGACTTTTGCAATTTAAAACATAGCATCAAAAAATGAAAAGGCAAACCACAGATTGGGACAGAATAATTTTAAATATGTCTGATAAAGAACTTTCATCTAGAATGTACACATAACTAAAAAACTAAATAACAAAACACAAATAACTCATTTAACATAATATTTTGACCTAAATGGACCAAATATTTGTACAGATATTTTAATTTAAAAAGAGATGATGTCCAATACACAAATGAAAAGATACTTAACATTACCCGTCATCAGGGAAATGCAAGTTAAAACCACATTGAGGTACCACTGTACACCCACTGGAGTGGCTGACACGAGCAGAACTGACCATACCACATGATGTGAAGAATTGCTATTCACACCTGGCTAGTGGGACTTCAAAATGGTACAGACATTTTGGAAAGCAGTTTGGCAGTTTCTTTTAATGTTAAACTTAGTACTGATCATATAACCAAATAATTCCACTGCGACTCAAAATAAATAAAAACATATCCGTACCAAGCCTCATCCTTGAAGTTCATAGCAGATGTGTCCATCAACTTGTAAATGGATAAACCAGTTGTAGATGGAGTACCACTCAATAATAAAAAGGAGCAAACTGATACAACAGCAATATAAATGAATATCAAAAGCATTATGCTCAGTGAAAGAAGCTAGACATGAAAGACACCAATGTATCATTCCACTAATAGGATACTCTAGAAAATGCAAACTGTAGAAACAGAAGCAGATTAGTGGTTGCCTGTGTTCAGGAATGGAGAAAAGATCAAATGCAAAACAGCAAAAGAAAACATTTTGTGATGATGCAGATTTTCTGTATCTTGATCATGATTGTGGTCAAATGATGATATTCATCTGCCATAACCCATTAAATTGCACATTGAAAAGGGTGAATTTTACTGTGTGTACATTATACTTAAATGGAGCTGTAAATATGTTTGGAGCTTATCTGTGAACATTAGTTGCAGAGCAGGAGTTATTTTTATAGAGTGGAAATCTGCTAAGTGCCAACTTGAGAAGGGTTGAGAAAAATTAGAACCTTCTTCCAACACATTTCAGTTAGAACACTCTTAGGATGTCGTTACAGCTGTGCTCTATATTGGAGTCTCTGATGAAATCACATGTCTAACAATCTCAGCATGCCTTTAATCAACAGAATATACACGTGTTTTCTTTTTTTACTATAAAGGATATACCAAACAACTTTTTCAAGACTTTACTTCAAAAAGGCACGTAGTTTTGCAACATTTTTGGTAAGTCTTTAATTATTTCAAAATGAAAAATTGAAAATAAAATGCAATTATTTACTCAGGCCCCCCACAAAAAAGGCCTGTACGGGGAATGCATGTGGTGTGTGTGTGTGTGTGTGTGTGTGTGTGTGTAAGTGTGTGATTTGAAGAATTGAAAAAATTTTAGTGGGGTTTTGTAGCATCACTTTGATAGCATCCTGTAATTTTGAATTGTGTTAGAAATAAAAATAAAGTGAATACACTGATAAAAGAATTTGAAAAGAATTTGCATTATTGCCTAAATTATGTGTGGTTTCCACAGTGGCATGAATCGAGCATCTTTAACCTACATAACAATACATCAGAATGTATTAGGTAAAAAATAAGTAAACTAGTATAACAAAGTTAAATATTTCTAAAGGAAAATTATAGCTTTATTTTTTTTCCTGAAATGTTTTGAGGAGATATTTACACCAAAAGATATTATCATTGATCAATGAAACTTTTTCAGAATTTGCTTGTGTCCCACCAATATTTGATTACATAGTGCTTCTGTGAGTTCCATTTCATTAATTTAGCATTGACAGGAGAGAAGGCAATGGCTCTGCAGCCTCTCTTGATGTGGCATGATCCTGGTTCCGCTGGCTGATATCTATTAGAACCATGGCCTTAATCATGCCTTTCATGCTTCTAACTTGATTTGCATTTGTTGTGTAATCCAAATTTATTCTCTCGTTTAGTCGCTTCCACCCATAGAAAAGCAGTTCTTTTTCATTTCTCCTTCACCATTGCCCCCATTTTTTCTTTTTGTCCTCCCATGATGAAAAACAAGACAGAAACAAACTATAACAACAACAGACACCTTTTGTCTGTGGTCACCAATGCATTGTAGCACTAAACTTTGTTCAAAATCTCTAGATCTGACCTCTATATCTGCTGTTCCCAGAGTTTTTCAATGTATTCTCTAGACTGCTGTGACCCAATGACAGAACGTCTAGCTATATTTAATTGAAAGTTATTACTGTCTGATATGGCTTGGCTGTGTCTGCACCGAAATCTCATCTTGCACTGTAGCTCCCATAATTCACATGTTGTGGGAGGGACCCAGTGAGAGGTAAGTGGATCATGGGGGCAGTTTTCCCCACACTGTTCTAGTGGTAGTGAATAAGTCTCATGAGATCTGATGGTTTTATAAGGGGAAACCCCTTTCGCCTTTCACTTGGTTCTCATTTGCTAAATCATGCCTCTCAGCTGATTCTCTCTAGAATTTATTCTCAGGAGATCTAATTAATAACTTGTCAAGCTGATGTCCATCCTTGGGGACAACTCGTATCTGAAGAATGGTCAGTGAAAGGTATTAAAACTCCATACTCCTGCCTCAATTTAGGGCAACTCTGAAGGGTCACCCCAGCTTCTCAGCTCCCCCTTGAGATTAGCTGAGGTATTTGTTGTGACTGCCTCACATCTCAACTCCCTTTATCCAATTCAGCTTTTTCGCCACAGTTGTTGGTTCCTAGGATTTTACCCAGTTAAATGTTCTCTACACAAATCTCTATCTCAAATCTGCTTTACAGGGAATGTGGCCTCAGACAGGTTTTCATTAAGTTCTGGACATAACTCTCATTAGTCATTGATATGATTCGGCTGTGTCTCCGGCCGAATCTCACCTTGATTGTAATTATCCCCGCATGTCAAGGATGGAGTCAGGTGGAGATAATTGAATCATAGGGGCGGGTTCCCCCTACTGTTCTCCTGGTAGCGAATAAGTCTCACGAGATCTGATGCTTTTAAAATGGGAGTTTTCCTACACAAGCTTTCTTCTCTGCTACCATTTAAGATGTGCCTTTGCTTCTTTTTTGCCTTCTGCCGTGACTGTGAGGCCTCCCCAGCCATGTGGAATTGTGAGTTCATTAAACCTCTTTCCTTTATAAATTACCCGGTCTTGGGTAGGACTTTATTAGCAGCATGAGAGTAAACTAGTACAGTCTGTTCTATAAGCCCAAGTCGGATCACAGAGTCCCGCTTTCTTTTTTTTTTTTTTCTAGCCCATATTTCTACTAAAACTTGACTCATATAGACTTAAAACAAAATAATTAAGCATGGCTAATATTTATTTAATATTTTATACGTGTCAGGTACTGTATTTTGTAACTTATCTTTTAATAATCTTTCCAAACCTCTAAAAGGAGAATTCTGCTCTTTTATAGAGAAAATAAGGATGGCTCTGAAAATGTTAGTAGTAGGGGAAGTAGGGTGAGGGACATAGGGGGCACTTTGTGTTATTTGTGCATTTTACTATCAATCTAAAATCAGGTCAAAATAAAAATTAAAAAAATGAGTAGTAGAAGCAGGTTGTTAAGATTTTCAGTGTGACTCTAGAATTTTTTTGTTTGTTGTTTGTTTTGGAGTGTAGTGGTATTATCTCTGCTCACTGCAACCTCCACTTCCCAGGCTCAAGCAATTCTCCTGCCTCAGTCTCCCAAGTAGCTCGGATTATAGGTGCCCCCCCCCACACCCAGCTAATTTTTGTATTTTTTTTTTTTTAGTAGAGATGGGGTTTCAGCATGTTGGCCAGGCCAGTCTCCAACTCCTGACTTCAAGTCATCCGCACGCCTCAGCCTCCCGAAGTGCTGGGATTATAGGCATGAGCCACCACTCCTGGCCCAAAGTTCATATTTTAACTACTAACCTAAATTATTTTAAAAACAAAAGCCTCCTTGGACTCAAACCAGGTCAGAGTGACATGATCATGTGCCTGTTTTGTGCAGGGTGAAGTGAGATTATTATCTAGGAAATAGCTGAAATGTCTTGTTGTGGGCATAAATATTTCATATAAATTCTAAGCTTCATATTAGCACTTAGTTTATAATTATCTAAATAATAGAGAACAATTTCATATAATTTTCAGTGTATCAGGCGAATCAAAAGTATACATACAAGCATGCAGATGAATTTCAGTGAATATAGTGGTGACAATGCTCAACAGAATATGTGTCCCCCACCCCATCCCTGCTTCTTGCTCTTTCACTGTCCTAAAGATAGAACAAAATGGTTCAGGCATCCAGCTTGTCCCCTCCACACTTCACACTTTTACTTAATAGCAGCTTATCTTTAACACTGTCATCTTTAAGATGTTGCTAATTCTTTCTGGTAGATCCCAGGACTGAGGATGAGGGAGAATGATTTTATTTAAATAAAGTTGCTTAATTAAAAAACAATTTTTTTTAGTTTTAAAATATTTTCATTATTTTATAAAATTTTTGTGGGTACATAGGAGGTTTATATATTTGTGGGGTACATGAGATGTTTTGATACAGGCATGCAGTGTGAAATAATCACATCATGAGGAATGGGCTTTCCATCCCCTCAAGCATTTATCCTCTGAGTTAAAAACTATTCAATTGGCTGGGCGCGGTGGCTCACGCCTGTAGTCCCAGCTCTTTGGGAGGCCAAGGGGGGCGGATCGCCTGAGGTCAGGAGTTTGAGACCAGCCTGGCCAACATGATGAAACCCCATCTCTACTAAAAATACAAAAATTAGCCAGGTGTGGTGGCGAGTGCCTGTCATCCCAGCTACTCGGGAGGCTGAGACAGAAAAATCATTTGAACCTGGGAGGTGGAGGTTACAGTGAGCCGAGATCATGCCATTGTACTCCAGCCTGAGTGACAAGAGTGAAACTCCATGTCAAAAACAAACAAAAATCAATTACATTCTTTAAGTTATTAAAATTAAACATTGTAAATGATTTTTTTTCCCAAAGCTTTTTCAGAGAAAAAAAAAAGTAGAAACAAAGACACTTTCTACTGACTTCCAACATGGTGACTGTATTTCTAGCATGTGTTAAGGTGAAAAATTGATTTTATGTTTAATACAAAACATAGCATAATGTAATGAAAAGCAAGATTGTAATGATGAAGGAAAATAACATTAGTGCTAATTTTTTTCAATTTGAAGCATTGGATTAAAATGAATTAGGTTATATTCCAACATGTTTATATTGAATTTCTTTTTTCTCCAATTGGTTTCTTTTTATTAATGGGGGAGTGTTGCATTTGTATAAGGTTTCCCTATTATATTCAATTGTTTTGAGATGCTTTTAATATGAAGTTTTTATGTTTTCTTTTTGATGTATACATGTTATGCTTTTATGCTGAATTTGATAATTGGTGCTGTATATGCAAAGCAAATGTAATTTCCCAGCTTTTATTTTTTAAAGCCCTGGGAAGCAACATAATGAAGTAGAAATAGTATCAAGACAGGAGTTAGAATACCTGGATTCTAAAATTTAAATTAAATTAGGATCTAGTGACATTATAGGTGTTCCTTGATCTTCTGATGACCTGGTTCCTCAAAAGAAAAATAAAATAATCTATAAATTGTTTCTAATTCTAAAACTCTATCAATCCTATTTTTAAAATTATAATTAGTTGAACTCTATAAGGTCACAAAAATCCCTAAGAAACTAAAATAAAATTTTATCATATCTTAAAAATACTCTGATCTTTTTTTATATGCTGACATGAATTCTAATTATTTTTGAGCCCCTAAAAAACATTTAAGATCACAGTTTATGTTTTATTATTGACTTTCAGATAATTAACATTTTACTGATAGATATGAACAAATCTACTCTAACAGAGATAGTCATTAGTTTATTTCTCTCTTTTCAGTATCAATAAAAAGTATCGATTTACCAATAACAATGAATTAATTGCCTGAAATAAATGAAACGTAAGCAGCAAAAGTGAACCTTTTAGTATAACTCTTCTTGTAAACATTGACTTAGTTCAAAGGGAGCTTATCTTTAAAAAAAAAAGCGCTAATTCATGTCTATTGGTATAGATATAATCTTTTGTTCCTTGAAAATAGATCCTACTATACTCCAGACACTATGCCACTTGGTGCAGATATTAACACAAATAGCAGGTGATCATTGTCCTCATGGAGTTTATTTTAAAGAGAACAAAGTGAGACAAAGGCACACAAGCAAAGAACTACAATACAAAGGGGATGGCATCTGACTCAGCATGGAGGTGTCACGGAAGGTGTTGTTTTGCTTAGGTTTTGAAGTGTGGGTAGGAGATGGCCCATGTTGAGAGTGGGAACTGGGAATTAAAAAGATGAGGAGGTCTCTGCAAATCTACATGGATGGGAAGTAGCATGCTGATGTGGGAAACAACTAAAAAGTTCCAGAATGCATGGTTTATAAAGCGTGAGTCAGAGAGGGCTAGACCAGTAGCCAGATCAAGGATATCTCAGATGTTATAGTCATGAATTAGTGCATTGACCTGCAGGCCATGGGAGTCACTGAAGGTTTCAGTCAGGTAAGTGAGCTGATCAGAACAGTCCTTTAGATAGGCCGCTCTTTTGGCTGTAAGGGGGACACGTTTGAAGTAGGGCTATAGCTAAAAATATACAGACACTTCCTCTTGTCTACAGCCCTGCTGGCATCTGTTGTATTTTGACTTTTTAATAATAGCCATTCCAACCGGTATGAAATGGTATCTCATTGTGTTTTGATTTGCATTTTTCTGATGATTGGTGATTCTAAGCATTTTTTTTTTCGTGTATTTGTTGGCCATTTGTATATGTTCTTTTGAGAAGTGTTTGTTCATGTCCTTTGCCCATTTTTTAATTGGGTTATTTTTTTTTCTAATTGATTTAAGTTCCCTGTAGATTCTGGATACTAAAAAACAAACAAAAACCAGAAGTAAATAAATTCTCAGGACACACACACCCAGACCCACACCCACAGAGAGAGAGAGAGAGAGAGAGCGCCTCGGTAACAGGCCAACAACCACCAGGGTCTAAACTGGGAACACTTTCTAGTACAGAATGAATGGAAAGGATTCATGAAATATCTAGAAAGTAACGTTAATGAGATTTACATGTATGGAGTGAATGAGGAGAAACGGATCATTCAGGATTCTGGTGGGAATAACAGGGGGAGCCATTAGTTGAAATTTTGAAGTGGGAGAAGGAGAGGGAGTTTTAGGGAGAAAGATGAGTTTTTTTTAGGTATTTCAAACCCTTGAAGCTTCTATGGGACATCGAAGTGGAAATAACAGTCTGTGGGTTGGGACAATAAAGAAAGAAATTGGTTGAAGACTAGGGGAAGAGTATAGAGCAAAGAAATATTTAAGATAATAAACACAGAGAGATAGCTGAAAATGTGGGACTGGATTACAAAGGAAGAATGATTTAGTTATGAAGCCCAAGGGCTGACAGGAATGGGTGACTACTCGAGGAGTTCATATGCATCTGTTATTGTATGAATAAAAAAAATTATCTGTTCCTTCCTAAAGATATCTTCAACCTGTTTTTGGATACATATGGGCACTGCTTTTCATTCTCTTAGCCCCATTTCTTATTTTAGCCTCTGCTGTAGCAATCAGTTCTGCACAGGCTTTGACCCAGGCTTTGACTAGTTGGTGCAGGTGTGATATGACACTTACCTGGAATGGCCCACAGTTTGTGGCTGCTCTCACTTAAGCAGGTGGGATGCTCATGTAGGTGTAACCTAGAAGCTTGGTAGACTTTATGCCCATGGGGCAACCTGTGACCACTCAAAAATAAAGCCCTTTCCTCCTCCCAGATTGAGGAGTCTTGCATTATGTAATAAAACTCCTTAGAAGGCCTATTAGGTTCCAATACAGCATTAGGCAACTTGATAAGGTATCCCATCATCAGCCTTCCTTTCTTCCCTCATTCCACTGCCTCTCACTCTTTCTTCCTAAGTTAACTTCTTAGATAAAATGCCAACTTTCTATATTTTGTTTCACATCAGGGAAAATAATTGTATATCCCATTTCAAAAGCATATAAAAAGGTTACTGTATAGAAAATTTGTCTTTAATAGATTAAGCTGTAATTTTCCAAATACTTTAAAATTTTATTTCAGAAACGTTTTTCCTTTTTATAAGCTTCATCTAAAAGCAGAGTTCACCTAAGAATATACCTAAGAGCATATTACATAGAATATATTTTATATTTCAGTAGTTTAGCTAGGATTCTTTCAAAATTGAGAGGATCTACAAATATTTCTAACACATTAGTTTTCAGTCTTAAGGCTGAGTCAAGAACAAAGCTCCTAAACTTTGTGTTGGTGATTGAGAACATTTTAAAATTGTTATTTAATTCATTAATTTATTTTTAAAAAATTTTCACATTGTAATTATATAGATTTATAGGATACAATTTGATGTTTCAATGAATATGTATGTTGTCTAATGATCCAATAAGGATACTCAGTGTATTAATTACCTCATGCATTCATCATTTCTTTTTAATAAGAAATTTCAAAATCCTTTCTTCTAGATACTTTGTAATCTACAATACCTTACTAACTATAGTCACCCTGCTTTGCAAAGAACACTTCAACTTTTTCTTCCTATATAATTGTGATTTCATAACTGTTAACCAATCTATCTCCATTTTGCCCTCCCCACTTCTTCCTCACTGTTTGGTAACCACTATTCTACTCTACTTCTCTATTAACTTTTTTTTCTTAAGATTTCACATATGAGAGAGATCATGCGGTATTTGCTTTCCGTGTCTGGCTTATTTCACTTAACATTGTATCCTGCAGGGTCATCCATGTTGTTGCAACTGGCAGAATTTCATTCTTTTTTTATGGCTGAATAGTAGTTCATTGTGTGTGTGTCCATATACATATATATATATATAATTAATTTTATGTATAATTATAATTACACATAAAATTATATATAATTATAATTATAATTATATGTAATTATACATATAATAATATATTATACGTAATATATAATATACATAATAAAAGTTATGTATATTATACATAATATACGTTATGTATATTATATATGTATATATGTATTATATATGTATGTATATATATTATACGTTATATATTATATATAATATACATAATATGTTATGTATATAATATACATAACATATTATGTATAGTATACATAAAATATATTATATATAATATACATAATATTTATTATATATAATATACATAATATATTATATATATTATACATCATATATATTATATAATATACTTAATATATATTATATATAATATACGTAGTATATATTATATATATAATATATATGATGTATAATATATATATTATATATAATGTACATAATATATATTATATATAATATACATACTATATATTATATATAATATACATACTATATATTATATATAATATACATACTATATATTATATATAATATACATACTATATATTATATATAATATACATACTATATATTATATATAATATACATACTATATATTATATATAATATACATACTATATATTATATATAATATACATACTATATATTATATATAATATACATACTATATATTATATATAATATACATAATATATATTATATATAATATACATACTATATATTATATATAATATACATAATATATATTATATATAATATACTTAATATATATTGTATATATATAATTCACTTGTTTGTTTTTAGACACATAGATTGATTCCATATCTGATTATTAGAAATAGTGCTACAGTAAACATAAGAGTGCAGATATTTTTCAAACACAATGATTTCATTTCCTATGGATGTATACCCAGTAGTGAGATTGCTGGGTTATGTGATCGAATGATTGTTTTTTTGTTTTTTTTTTATTTTTTGGCGAATTTCCATAAAGTTTTGCTTAATGGTTGTACTAGTTTACAACCCCATCAACAGTGTGTAAGTGTTCCCTTTTCTCCACTTCCTTGCCAACTCTTGTTATCTTTTACCTTTTTGGTAATAGCCATTCTAATGGGTGAACTGGTATCTCATTGTGGTTTTGATTTGCATTTCCCTGATGGTTAGTGATGTTGAACATGATTTTATTATATATTCGTCTTGACCATTTCTATATTTTCTCTTGTGGCATGTCTTTTTGTTTATTTTGTCCTTTTTTTTTTTTTTTTTTTTTGAGAAGGAGTCTTGCTCTGTTGCCCAAGCTGGAGTACAGTGGTGCAATCGGGGCTCACGGCAACCTCCATCTCCCTGGTTCAAGCAATTCCCCTGCCTCAGCCTGCTGAGTAGCCGGGGTTACAGGCACATGCCATCATGTTTGGCTAAATTTTTGTATTTTTAGTAGAGAAATGATTTCACCATATTGGTCAGGCTGGTCTCAAACTCCTGACCTCAGGCAATCCACCTGCCTCAGCCTCCCAGTTTTGCCCATTTTTAAATAAGTTATTTATGTTTTTGCTGTTGAGTTGTTTAAGTTTCTTATATAATCTGGGCATTAACTCCTTAGCAGATGTATAGTTTGCAAATATTGTATCCCATTCTGTAAGTTGTTTTTTCACTCTGTTAAGTTTCCTTTGCTGTGCAAAAGCATTTTAGTTTGATGAAACCCCATTTATCTATTTTTGCTTTTGTTGCCTGTGCTTTTGACGTCTCATTTAAAAAATCCTTGTACAACCCAAAGTTATAGAGAATTTCCCACATGTTATCTTCTAGTTGTTTTTCATAGTTTTCAATCTTACCTTTAGGTCTTTAATCGCATTTGAGTTGATTTTTGTATAAGGTAAAAGATAGGGGTCTGATTTCATTATCCCACATATAGATATCCAATCTTCTCAGTACCATTTAATGAAGACACTGTCTTTACCCCTGTGTGTGCTCTTGACTCCTTTTTTGAAAATCAGTTGACTTTAGGTATGAGAATTTATTTCTGAGCTGTATATTCTCTTCCATTGGTCTATGTGTTTGCTTTATGGCAGTGCCATGCTGTTTTGCTTACTATGGCTTTGTAGTATATTTTGAAGTCAGGTAGTGTGGTGCCTCCAGCTTTGTTATTTTTGCACAGGATTGCTTTGGTTATTTGGGGTCTTTTCTGGTTTCATACAAATTTTAGGGTATTTTTTTCTATTTCTGTGAAGAATTTCATTGTTATTTTGATAGGGATTGCATTGAATCTGTAGGACATTTTGTTAGTATGGTCATTTCAATAGTATCAATTCTTCCATTCCATGAGTATATAGTGTCCATTTTTTGTGTATCGTAAATTTTTCCATCAGTGTGTTATAGTTTTCATTGAAGAGATCTTTCATGACCTTGATTAAATTTATCTGCAGATTTCTTGGTAGCTATTGTAAATGGAATTCCTTTCTTGATGACTTTTTCAGATAGTTCACTATTAGTGTATAGAAACACCACTGAATTTTCTGTGTTGATTTTGTATACTACAACTTTACTGAATTTATTTATGATTTCTAGTAGTTTTTGGTCAAGTCTTTAGGGTTCTCACTCTATATAAGTATATATAGAAAGAACCCTAAAGAGAGAGAGATCATATATATCTATATGATCATATATATAGATGTATACATATGTATGTGAGATCACATTTTCTACAAACAGAAACAATCTGACTTCCTTCTTTCCAGTTTGGATCCCTCTTATTTATTTCTTTTGTCTAATTGCTCTGGCTCTGACCTCCAGTACTATGCTAAATAGAAGTGGTAGAAGTTGACATCCTTGTCTTCCTCCATATCATAGAGGAAAAGCATTTAACTATTCACCATAAATAAGATGTTAGCTGTGGGTTTGTCACATATGGCCTTTACTGCGTTGAGGTACACTCCTATACCTACTTTCTTGACAGTTTTTATCATAAACGAATGTTGACTTTTGTCAAGTGTTCTTTTTGCATCTGTTGAAATGATCACATGGTTTTTGTTTTTCTTTCTATTGTGGTGGTGTATCATATTTACTGATTTGTGCATGTTAAGCCATCCTTTCATCCCTGGGATGAATCCCACTTGATTATAGTGAATACTCTTTTTAGTGTGCTGTCGAAGTCAGTTCACTTGTATCTTGTTGAGAATTTTTGTATCTATGTTCTTCAGGAATATTGGCCTGTTATTTTCATTTTGTGCGTGTCTTTGTCTGGTTTTAGAATCAGGATATTGCGAGCCTCATAAGATGAGTATGGAAGTATTCCTTCCTCATTACTTTTGTGGAAAAGTTTGTGGAGAATTGGTAGTTATTCTTTAACTGTTTGGTAGAATTCAGCAGTGAAGACATCAGGTCCTGGGTGTTGGTTGTTGTTGTTGTTGTTTTGATGGAAGATGTTTTATTATTGATTCAATTTCCAAACTCATTATTGATGTGTTCAGATGTTATATTTCCTCACAATTTAATCTGGGTAGTTGTATGTGTGCAGAAATTTATTCATTTTATTGTACATTATCAAATTTGTTGGCATATAGTTATGAGTAATGTCTTACAATCCCTTATATTTCTGTGGTGTATCAGTTGTAATGTCTCCTTTTTCATCTTTTATTTATTTGAATTTTCTCTCCTTTTGTCTTAGTTTAGCTAAAGGTTTGTCAGTTTTACCTTTACACTTTGTCTTATTTATCTTTTGAAATATTTTTTAGTGTCTGTTTCCTTTATATCTGCTGTGAGCTTTATTATTTCCTTCCTTCTACGAATTTTGGGTTTAGTTTCTTTTTGAGGTTCTAGTTACTTGAAGTGTATAATTTTGCTTTGTGATTTGAAAATCTTTCTTCATTTTTGGTGTAGGCTTTTATTGCTATAAATTTCCCTCTTAGAACTGCTTTTGCTACGTTCCATAGGTTTGGGTATGTTGGATTTTCATTCTTACTTGTCTCAGCGACTTTTGAAATTTTCCTATTAATGTCTTAATGAGACCTATTGATTTCTTGGGTGCATGCTATTTAATTTCCATGTCTTTATAAAATTTCCAAGGGCTTTCCTGTTGTTGATTTCTGGCTTTATATCACTGTAATCAGAAAAGATACTTCATATGATATCTGTCTTCTTAAGTTTGTTAAGACTTATTATGTGTCATAATGTATGATTGGTCCTAGAGAATGTTTGGTGTACAGTTGAGAATAATTTGTATTCTGCAGCTGCTGGATGATGTATTAGTCTGTTTTCATACTGCTGATAAAGACATACCCGAGACTGGGTAATTTACAGAGAAAAAGAGGTTTAGTGGACTCATAGTTCCACGTGGCTGGGGAGGTCTCCCAATCATGATGGAAGGCGAAAGGCACATCTTACATGGTAGCAAACAAAATAGAATTGAGAACCAAGTGAAAGGGTTCCCCCTTATAAAACCATCAGATCTTGTTAGACGTATTCACTACCACAAGAACAGTATGGGGGAAACCGCCCCCATGATTCAATTATCTCCCACTGGTTCCCTCCCACAACATGTATGAATTATGGGAGCTATAATCAAGATGAGATTTCGGTGGGGATATACAGCCAAACCATATCAGGTGAGATCTTCTTTACCTGCTAGGTCCATTTGGTCTATGGTATAGTTTGAGTCTGTCATTTTTTGGTTGATTTTCTCTTCATATAATCTGTCCATTTTTAAAGTGGAGTGTTGAAATTTCCTACTAATATTGTATTGCAGTCTATCTCTACCTTTAAATCTAATATTTGCTTTACATATCTGGTTGTTCTGGTGTTGGGTACATATATAGTTACACCTAAGTAACATATATGTTACGTCCTCTTATTGAATTGGACCTTTTATCATTTCATTATACAGTGACATTTTTTTTATATAGTTTTTTTATTTAAAGCCTTTTAAAATATGACATGACTGTGGCTACTCCTGCTTGCTTTTCATTTGTTTGCATAATATATATTTTTCCATCTCTTCACTTTCAGTCTATTTGTCTTTAATAGTGAGGTAAGTATCATGTAGGAAGCACATAGGTGGGTTTTGCTATCTGAATCCATTCATCCACTTTATATCTTTTAAGTAGAGTTTAATCCACTTCTATTCAAGTTTATTATTGATAAATTAGGACTTCCTTCTACCATTTCATTAGTTGTTTTTTAGATTACTTGTTCACTTCTTCCTTTCTTATTGTTCATCTCTCTAGTTTGGTGGTTTTCTGTGGTGCTAAGCTTTGTTTCTTTTCCCTTTTTTGGTGTGTGTGTGTGTATCTGCTGTAATTTATTTCTTTCTGGTAAGTGAAACTAACATACAGAGTCCTGTATTTGTAACAGACTATTTTACACTGATAACAACTTAACTTCTGTCACATAAAAATACTCTTGACTTCTCCCCCTCACACACACAATTTATACTTTTGTTACCTTACATTGCATCTTTATGAATGGTAGACTCAATGGAACATAGGATCTATGTCACAACTAAATCAATTATTTAATGGCAGCATTAAAGCAGCCCAAAGAATGTGAAAAACTGGTGTGGGTGTATTTAACTTTTTAAAAACTATGTTTCATAATGTTTTCATTAAAAAGTCTTTATCAGTTTGCTAATGCCTAATTTTTACAACCAGCCACCATAGATTTTACAGGATAAATATATTATTTCAGTGGTAATTGAAGCAGAATTTTTGTTGCTCTTCTTACCCTTAGAGATTGTGTATTATCCTCAGACGTAATTCTTTGATTTTTTTTCTTTTCATGTTGTTACACATAGTTACCAACAATCAACGTGAGAATAACCTTTGAATATTTTCAAGCATTAAGATTTGTTTATACAGCTGCACAATTAGACAACCAACACTCTTGGGTCTTTACCTCTCAGCATTCCCCTGATTATTAACTTAAAGGTATGATGGGAAAAGTATCAATTTTTCTTGGTCACCTAGATTTAGAAATATGTAATAACTATAAGCTTGGGTCTGCTTCTTCAGAAGCGGTGTAGATATTTGCATCTTTATGCAGGTGGCAGTGTAGATATTTAAATGTTCATACAGATGGCGGTGTAGATATTTCCATGATTATAGAGAGGGTGGTGTTGATGTTTCCATGTTTATACAGATGGCGGTGTAGATATTTCCATGTTTATACAGATGGCGGTGTAGATATTTCCATGTTTATAGAGATGGCGGTGTAGATATTTCCATGTTTATACAGATGGCCGTGTAGATATTTCCATGTTCATACAGATGACGGTGTAGATATTTCCATGTTTACACAGATGGCGGTGTAGATATTTCCATGTATACACAGATAGCGTTGTAGATATTTCTATGTTTATAGAGATAGCGGTGTAGATATTTCCATGTTTATACAGATGGCGGTGTACATATTTCCATCTTTATAGTGATGGTGTTGTAGATATTTCCATGTTCAAAGAGAGGGCGGTATAGATATTTCCGTGTTTATGAAGATGGCGGTGTGGATATTTCCGTGTTTATAGAGATGGCGGTTTAGATATTTTCATGTTTATAGAGATAGCCGTGTAGATACTTCCATGTTCATACAGATGACGCTGTAGATATTTTCATGTTCATACAGATAGCTGTGTAGATATTTCCTTGTTTATAGAGATGGCGGTGTAGATATTTCCATGTTTATGCAGATAGCGGTGTAGATATTTAAATGTTTATAGAGATAGCGGTGTAGATATTTCCATGTCCATACTGATTGCGGTGTAGATATTTATTTCCATCTTTATACAGACGGTGGTGTAGATATTTCCATATTCACACAGATGGCTGTGGAGATATTTAAATGTTTGTAGAGATGGCAGTGTAGATATTTCCATGTTTCTACAGATGGCGGTGTAGATATTTCCATGTTTATAGAGATAGCGGTGTAGATATCTAGATGTTTATACATACAGCGGTGTAGATATTTCCATGGTCATGTAGTAGCGGTGTAGATATTTCTGTGTATATACAGATAGCGGTGTGGATATTTCCATGTTTTTACAGATGGCAGTGTAGATATTTCCATGTTTATAGAGATGGCGGAGTAGCTATTTCCTTGTTTATACAGATAGCGGTGTAGATATTTGCATGTTTATAGAGATAGCGGTGTAGATATTTCCATGTTCATACAGATAGCGGTGTAGATTTTCCATGTTCATACAGATGGCGGTGTAGATATTTCAATGTTTCTACAGGTAGTAGTGTAGATATCTCCATGTTTATAGAGATAGCGGTGTAGACACTTCCCTGTTTTGCAGATAGCAGTGTAGATATTTCCATGTTTATACAGATAGCGGTGTAGATATTTCCATGTTTATACAGATAGCGTTGTAGATATTTCCATGCTTATACACATAGCGGTGTAGATATTTCCACGCTTATACAGATAGCCTTGTAGGTATTTCCATTTTTATAGTGATGGCGCTGTGGATATTTCCATGTTCAAACAGATGGCGCTGTAGAAATTTCCATGTTTATGCAGATAGCGGTGTAGGCATTTCCATGTTTACACAGATACCGTTGTAGATATTTCCATGTTTATAGAGATAGCGGTGTAGATATTTCCATGTTTATACAGATAGCTGTGAAGATATTTCCATGTTTATAAAGATGGCGGTGTAGATATTTCCATGTTCATACAGATAGCGGTTTAGGTATTTTCATGTTTATACAGATAGCGGTGTAGATATTTCCATGTTTTTACAGATATCCTTGTAGATATTTCCATGTTTATACAGATGGCGGTGTATATATTTCCATGTTTATACAGATGGCGGTGTAGGTATTTCCATGATTATGGAGATGGCGGTCTAGATACTTTCATGTTTAAGGAGATAGCGGTGTAGTTATTTCCATGTATAGATAGCGGAGTTGATATTTCCATGTTCATTCAGATAGCGGTGTAGATATTTCCATGTTCATACAGATAGCGGTGTAGATACTTCCATGTTCATTCAGATGGCGGGGTAGTTATTGCCATGTTTATAGAGATAGCGTTGAAGATGCCTCTATGTTTATACAGATGGCGCTGTAGATATATGCATTTTCATACGGATAGCGGTGTAGGTATTTCCATGTTTATAGAGATGGCGGTGTAGATATTTCCTTGTTTATACAGATAGCGGTGAAGATATTTCCATGTTCATAGAGATAGCACTGTAGATATTTCCATGTTTATACAGATAGCAGTGTTGGTATTTCCATGTTCATACAGATAGGGGTGTAGATATTTGCATCTTTATGCATTTGGCGGCGTAGATATTTAAAAGTTCATACAGATGGCGGTGTAGATATTTCCATGGTTATAGAGAGGGCGGTGTTGATGTTTCCATGTTTATACAGATGGCGGTGTATATATTTCCATGTTTATACAGATGGCGGTGTAGATATTTCCATGTTCCTACAGATAGCCGTGTATATATTTCCATGTTCATACAGATGGCGGTGTAGATATTTCAATGTTTATACAGATAGTAGTGTAGATATCTCCATGTTTATAGAGATAGCGGGGTAGACACTTCCCTGTTTTGCAGATAGCAGTGTAGATATTACCATGTTTATACAGATAGCGGTGTAGATATTTCCATGTTTATACAGATAGCTTTGTAGATATTTCCATGCTTATACACTTAGCGGTGTAGATATTTCCATCCTTATACACTTAGCGGTGAAGATATTTCCATGTTTATACAGATAGCGGTGTAGGTATTTCCATCTTTATAGTGATGGCGCTGTGGATATTTCCATGTTCAGACAGATGGCGCTGTAGAAATTTCCATGTTTACACAGATAGCGGTGTAGACATTTCCATGTTTACACAGATAACGTTGTAGATATTTCCATGTGTATAGAGATAGCGGTGTAGATATTTCCATGTTTATACAGATAGCTGTGAAGATATTTCCATGTTTATAAAGATAGCGGTGTAGATATTTCCATGTTCTTACAGATAGCAGTTTAGGTATTTTCATGTTTATACAGATAGCGGTGTAGATATTTCCATGTTTTTACAGATAGCCTTGTAGATATTTAAATGTTTAAACTGATGGCGGTGTAGATATTTCCATGTTTATACAGATGGCGGTGTAGGTATTTCCATGTTTATGGAGATGGCGGTCTAGATACTTTCATGTTTAAGGAGATAGCGGTGTAGTTATTTCCATGTTCATATAGTAGCGGTGTAGATATTTCTATGTATATACTGATAGCGATGTGGATATTTCCATGCTTTTACAGATGGCAGTGTAGGTATTTCCATGTTTATAGAGATGGCGGTGTAGCTATTTCCTTGTTTATACAGATAGCGGTGTAGATATTTGCATATTTATAGAGATAGCGGTGTAGGTATTTCCATGTTCATACAGATAGCGGTGAAGATATTTCCATGCTCATCCAGATGGCGGTGTAGATATTTTCATGGTCATACAGATGGCAGTGTAGATATTTCCATGTTTACAGAGATAGCGGTGTAGATATTTCCATGTTGTTACACATAGCGGTGCAGATATTTCCAAGTTTATAGAGATGGCGGTGTAGATATTTCCATGTTTCTACAGATAGCGGTATGGATATTTCCATGTTTATACAGATGGCGGTGTAGATATTTCCATGTTTGTAGAAATGGCAGTCAAGATATTTCCATGTTTATAGAGATAGTGGTGTAGATATTTCCAAGTTTATAGAGATAGCGGTGTAGTTATTTCCATGTTTATACACATAGTGGTGTAGATATTTCCATGTTTGTACAGATAGCGGTGTTGATATTTCCATGTTTATACAGATAGCAGTGTAGATATTTCCATGTACATACAGATGGCGGTGTAGATATTTCCATGTTTACACAGATAGTGGTGTAGATTTCTCCATGTTTATAGAGATAGCGGTGTAGACACTTCCCTGTTTTGCAGATAGCAGTGTAGATATTTCCATGTTTATACAGATAGCGGTGTAGATATTTCCATGTTTATACAGATAGCGTTGTAGATATTTCCATGCTTATACACATAGCGGTGTAGATATTTCCACGCTTATACAGATAGCCTTGTAGGTATTTCCATTTTTATAGTGATGGCGCTGTGGATATTTCCATGTTCAAACAGATGGCGCTGTAGAAATTTCCATGTTTATGCAGATAGCGGTGTAGGCATTTCCATGTTTACACAGATACCGTTGTAGATATTTCCATGTTTATAGAGATAGCGGTGTAGATATTTCCATGTTTATACAGATAGCTGTGAAGATATTTCCATGTTTATAAAGATGGCGGTGTAGATATTTCCATGTTCATACAGATAGCGGTTTAGGTATTTTCATGTTTATACAGATAGCGGTGTAGATATTTCCATGTTTTTACAGATATCCTTGTAGATATTTCCATGTTTATACAGATGGCGGTGTATATATTTCCATGTTTATACAGATGGCGGTGTAGGTATTTCCATGATTATGGAGATGGCGGTCTAGATACTTTCATGTTTAAGGAGATAGCGGTGTAGTTATTTCCATGTATAGATAGCGGAGTTGATATTTCCATGTTCATTCAGATAGCGGTGTAGATATTTCCATGTTCATACAGATAGCGGTGTAGATACTTCCATGTTCATTCAGATGGCGGGGTAGTTATTGCCATGTTTATAGAGATAGCGTTGAAGATGCCTCTATGTTTATACAGATGGCGCTGTAGATATATGCATTTTCATACGGATAGCGGTGTAGGTATTTCCATGTTTATAGAGATGGCGGTGTAGATATTTCCTTGTTTATACAGATAGCGGTGAAGATATTTCCATGTTCATAGAGATAGCACTGTAGATATTTCCATGTTTATACAGATAGCAGTGTTGGTATTTCCATGTTCATACAGATAGGGGTGTAGATATTTGCATCTTTATGCATTTGGCGGCGTAGATATTTAAAAGTTCATACAGATGGCGGTGTAGATATTTCCATGGTTATAGAGAGGGCGGTGTTGATGTTTCCATGTTTATACAGATGGCGGTGTATATATTTCCATGTTTATACAGATGGCGGTGTAGATATTTCCATGTTCCTACAGATAGCCGTGTATATATTTCCATGTTCATACAGATGGCGGTGTAGATATTTCAATGTTTATACAGATAGTAGTGTAGATATCTCCATGTTTATAGAGATAGCGGGGTAGACACTTCCCTGTTTTGCAGATAGCAGTGTAGATATTACCATGTTTATACAGATAGCGGTGTAGATATTTCCATGTTTATACAGATAGCTTTGTAGATATTTCCATGCTTATACACTTAGCGGTGTAGATATTTCCATCCTTATACACTTAGCGGTGAAGATATTTCCATGTTTATACAGATAGCGGTGTAGGTATTTCCATCTTTATAGTGATGGCGCTGTGGATATTTCCATGTTCAGACAGATGGCGCTGTAGAAATTTCCATGTTTACACAGATAGCGGTGTAGACATTTCCATGTTTACACAGATAACGTTGTAGATATTTCCATGTGTATAGAGATAGCGGTGTAGATATTTCCATGTTTATACAGATAGCTGTGAAGATATTTCCATGTTTATAAAGATAGCGGTGTAGATATTTCCATGTTCTTACAGATAGCAGTTTAGGTATTTTCATGTTTATACAGATAGCGGTGTAGATATTTCCATGTTTTTACAGATAGCCTTGTAGATATTTAAATGTTTAAACTGATGGCGGTGTAGATATTTCCATGTTTATACAGATGGCGGTGTAGGTATTTCCATGTTTATGGAGATGGCGGTCTAGATACTTTCATGTTTAAGGAGATAGCGGTGTAGTTATTTCCATGTTCATATAGTAGCGGTGTAGATATTTCTATGTATATACTGATAGCGATGTGGATATTTCCATGCTTTTACAGATGGCAGTGTAGATATTTCCATGTTTATAGAGATGGCGGTGTAGCTATTTCCTTGTTTATACAGATAGCGGTGTAGATATTTGCATATTTATAGAGATAGCGGTGTAGGTATTTCCATGTTCATACAGATAGCGGTGAAGATATTTCCATGCTCATCCAGATGGCGGTGTAGATATTTCCATGGTCATACAGATGGCGGTGTAGATATTTCCATGTTTACAGAGATAGCGGTGTAGATATTTCCATGTTGTTACACATAGCGGTGCAGATATTTCCAAGTTTATAGAGATGGCGGTGTAGATATTTCCATGTTTCTACAGATAGCGGTATGGATATTTCCATGTTTATACAGATGGCGGTGTAGATATTTCCATGTTTGTAGAAATGGCAGTCAAGATATTTCCATGTTTATAGAGATAGTGGTGTAGATATTTCCAAGTTTATAGAGATAGCGGTGTAGTTATTTCCATGTTTATACACATAGTGGTGTAGATATTTCCATGTTTGTACAGATAGCGGTGTTGATATTTCCATGTTTATACAGATAGCAGTGTAGATATTTCCATGTACATACAGATGGCGGTGTAGATATTTCCATGTTTACACAGATAGTGGTGTAGATTTCTCCATGTTTATAGAGATAGCGGTGTAGACACTTCCCCGTTTTGCAGATAGCAGTGTAGATATTTCCATGTTTATACAGATAGCGGTGTAGATATTTCCATGTTTATACAGGTAGCGGTGAAGATACTTCCATGTTTATACAGATAGCGGTGTACATATTTCCATGTTTATACAGATAGCGGTGTAGATATTTCTATGTTTATACACATAGCGTTGTAGATATTTCCATGCTTATACACTTAGCGGTGTAGATATTTCCATGTTTATACAGATAGCGGTGAAGGTATTTCCATCTTTATAGTGATGGGGCTGTGGATATTTCCATGTTCAAACAGAAGGCGGTGTAGAAATTTCCATGTTTACACAGATAGCGGTGTAGACATTTCCATGTTCACACAGATACCGTTGTAGATATTTCCATGTTTATAGAGATAGCGGTGTAGATATTTCCATGTTTATACAGATAGCAGTGGAGATATTTCCGTGTTTACAGAGGTAGCTGTGTAGATATTTCCATGTTTATGCAGATAGCGGTGTTGATATTTAAATGTTTATACATATAGCGGTGTAGATATTACCATGTCCATACTGATTGTGGGGTAATTATTTATTTCCATCTTTATACAGATGGTGGTGTAGATATTTCCATATTCACACAGATGGCAGTGGAGATATTTCATTGTTTTTACAGATAGCAGTGTAGTTATTTCCATGTTTATAGAGAGAGCAGTGTAGATATTTCCATTGATATACAGATAGCTGTGTAGATATTTGCATGTTCATACAGATAGCGGTGTAGATATTTCCATCCTCATGCAGATAGCGGTGTAGATATTTCCATGTTCATACAGGTGGCGGTGTAGATATTTCCATGTTTATACAGATAGCAGTGTAGTTATTTCCATGTTTATAGAGATAGCAGTGTAGATATTTCCGTTGATATGCAGATAGCTGTGTAGATATTTGCATGTTCATACAGATAGTGGTGTAGATATTTCCATGTTCGTACAGATAGCGGTGTAGATATTTCCATTTTCATACAGATAGCGGTGTAGATATATCCATGTTCATACAGTTAGCGGTGTAGATATTTCCATGTTTGTACAGATGGCGGTGTAGATATTTACATGTTCATACAGATGGCGTTGTAGATATTTCCATGTTCATACAGATGGCGGTGTAGATATTTACATGTTCATACAGATAGCGGTGTAGATATTTCCATGTTCATACAGATAGCGGTGTAGATATTTCCATGTTCATACCAATAGCGGTGTAGATATTTCCATGTTCATACAGTTAGCGGTGTAGATATTTCCATGTTCATACAGATGGAGGTGTAGATATTTCCATGTTCATACAGATGGCGGTGTAGATATTTCCATGTTTGTACGGATGGCAGTGTAGATATTTCGAAGTTTATAGAGATAGCGCTGTAGTTATTTCCATATTTATAGAGAAATCGGTGTAGATATTTCCATGAATATTCAGATAGCTGTGTAGGTATTTCCATGTTCATGCAGATAGCGGTGGAGATATTTCCATGTTCATCCAGATGCCGGTGTACGTATATCCATGTTCATACAGATGGCGGTGAAGGTATTTCCATGTTCATACAGATGGCGGTGTAGGTATTTCCATGTTCATACAAATGGCGGTGTAGATATTTCCATGTTCATAGAGATGGCGGTGTAGATATTTCCAGGTTCATACAAATGGCGGTGTAGATATTTCCATGTTCATAGAGATGGCGGTGTAGATGTTTCCATGTTTATACAGATAGCAGTGTAGTTATTTCCATGTTTATAGAGATACCAGTGTGGATATTTCCATTGATATACAGATAGCTGTGTAGATATTTGCATGTTCATACAGATAGCGGTGTAGGTATTTTCATGTTCATACAGATAGCGATGTAGATATTTCCATGTTCATACCAATAGCGGTGTAGACATTTCCATGTTCATACAGTTAGCGGTGTAGATATTTCCATGTTCATACAGATGGCGGTGTAGATATTTACATGTTCATACAGATGGCGGTGTAGATATTTCCATGTTCGTACGGATGGCAGTGTAGATATTTCCATGTTCATACAGGTGGCGGTGTAGATATTTCCATGTTTATACAGATAGCAGTCTAGTTATTTACATGTTTATAGAGAGAGCAGTGTATACATTTCCGTTGATATACAGATAGCTGTGTAGATATTTGCATGGTCACACAGATAGCGGTGTAGATATTTCCATGTTCGTACAGATAGCGCTGTAGATATTTCCGTGTTCATACAGATAGCGGTGTAGATATTTCCATGTTCATACAGATAACGGTGTAGATATTTCCATGTTCATACACATAGCGGTGTAGATATTTCCATGTTCATACAGATGGCGGTGTAGATATTTACATGTTCATACAGATGGCGGTATAGATATTTCCATGTTCGTACAGATGGCGGTGTAGGTATTTCCATGTTCATAGAGATGGCGGTGTAGATATTTCCATGTTTATGCAGATAGCGGTTTAGATATTTCCATGTTTATACAGATGGTGGCGTAGATATTTCCATGTTTATAGAGATGGCGGTCTAGATATTTCCATGTTTACAGAGATAGTGGTGTAGTTATTTCCAAGTTTATAGAGACAGCGTTGTAGATATTTCCATGTTTATACAGATAGCGGTGAAGATATTTCCATGTTTATACAGATAGTGGTGTAGATATTTCCATGTTTATACAGATATCAGTGTAGATATTTCCATGTTTATAGAGATAGTGGTGTAGAGAATTTCAGTTTTCTACAGAGAGCAGTGTAGATATTTCCATGTTCATACAGTTAGCGGTGTAGATATTTCCATGTTCATACAGAAAGCGGTGTAGATATTTCCATGTTCATACAGATGGCGGTGTAGATATTTCCATGTTCATAGAGATGGCAGTGTAGATATTTCCATGTTTATACTGATAGCAATGTAGATATTTCTATGTTTATAGAGATAGCGGTATAGATATTTCCATTGATATACAGATAGCTGTGTAGATATTTGCATGTTCATACAGATAGCGGTGTAGATATTTCCATGTTCATAAAGATAGCGGTGTAGATATTTCCATGTTCATACAGAAAGCGGTGTAGAAATTTCCATGTTTTACAGATAGCGGTGTAGATATTTCCATGTTCATACAGATAGCTGTGTAGATATTTCCATGTTCATACAGATAGCCGTGTAGATATTTCCATGTTCATACAGATGGCGGTGTAGATATTTACATGTTCATACAGATGGCCATGTAGATATTTCCATGTTCGTACGGATGGCAGTGTAGATATTTCCATGTTCATACAGGTGTCGGTGTAGATATTTCCATGTTCATACAGATAGCAGTGTAGTTATTTCCATGTTTATAGAGATAGCATTGTAGATATTTCCATTGATATACATATAGCTGTGTAGATATTTGCATGTTCATACAGATGGCGGTGTAGATATTTCCATGTTCGTACAGATTGCGGTGTAGATATTTCCATGTTCATACAGATTGCGGTGTAGATATTTCTATGTTCATACAGATAACGGTGTAGATATTTCCATGTTTATACAGATAGCGGTGTAGATATTTCCATGTTCACACAGTGAGCAGTGTACATATTTCCATGTTCATACAGATGGCGGTGTAGATATTTAGATGTTCATACAGATGGCGGTGTAGATATTTCCATGTTCATAGAGATGGCGGTGTAGATATTTCCGTGTTTATGCAGTTAGCGGTATAGATATTACTATGTTTATACAGAGGGTGGTGTAGATATTTCCATGTTTATAGAGATGGCGGTCTAGATATTTCCATGTTTATAGAGATAGTGGTGAAGTTATTTCCAAGTTTATAGAGACAGCATTGTAGATATTTCCATGTTTATACAGATAGCGGTGAAGATATTTCCATGTTTATACAGATAGCGGTGAAGATATTTCCATGTTTATACAGATAGCAGTGTAGATATTTCCATGTTTATAGAGATAGTGGTGTAGATATTTTCAATTTTATACAGATCGCAGTGTAGATATTTCCAAGTTCATACAGATAGCGGTGTAGATATTTCCACGTTTATAGAGATGGCGGTGTAGATATATCCATGTTCATACAGATGGCGGTGTAGATATTTCAAAGTTTATGGAGATAGCGCGGTAGTTATTTCCATATTTATAGAGAAATCTCTGTAGATATTTCCATGTTCATGCAGATAGCGGTGTAGATATTTCCATGTTCATCCAGATGCCGGTGTAGATATATCCATGTTCATACAGATGGCGGTGAAGATATTTCCGTGTTCATACAGATGGCGGTATAGATATTTCCACGTTCATGCACATGGCGGTGTAGATATTTCCATGTTCATAGAGATGGCGGTGTAGATATTTCCATGTTCATACAAATGGCGGTGTAGATATTTCCATGTTCATAGAGATGGCGGTGTAGATATTTCATTGTTTTTACAGACAGCAGTGTAGTTATTTCCATGTTTATAGAGATAGCAGTGTAGATATTTCCATTGATATACAGATAGCTGTGTAGATATTTGCATGTTCATACAGATAGCGGTGTAGATATTTCCATCCTCATGCAGATAGCGGTGTAGATATTTCCATGTTCATACAGGTGGCGGTGTAGATATTTCCATGTTTATACAGATAGCAGTGTAGTTATTTCCATGATTATAGTGATAGCAGTGTAGATATTTCCGTTGATATGCAGATAGCTGTGTAGATATTTGCATGTTCATACAGATAGCGGTGTAGATATTTCCATATTCGTACAGGTAGCGGTGTAGATATTTCGATTTTCATACAGATAGCGGTGTAGATATTTCCCTGTTCATACAGATAGCCTTGTAGATATTTCCGTGTTCATGCAGTTAGCTGTGTAGCTATTTCCATGTTCATACAGATGGCGGTGTAGATATTTACATGTTCATACAGACGGCGGTGTAGGTATTTCCATGTTCGTACAGAAGGCGGTGTAGATATTTCCATGTTCATAGAGATGGCGGTGTGGATATATCCATGTTTCTGCAGATAGTGGTATAGGTATTTCCATGTTTATACAGGTGGTGGTGTAGATATTTCCATGTTTATAGAGATAGCGGTGTAGACATTTCCACGTTTATAGAGATGGCGGTGTAGATATTTCCATGTTTATGCAGATAGCGGTGTAGATATTTCCATGTTTATACAGATAGCGGTGTGGATATTTTCATGTTTATACAGATATTTGGGCAGATATTTCCATGTTTAAACAGATAGCGGTGTAGATATTTCCATGTTCATCCAGATGCCGGTGTAGATATATCCATGTTCATACAGATGGCGGTGAAGATATTTCCATGTTCATACAGATGGCGGTGTAGATATTTCCATGTTAATACACATGGCGGTGTAGATATTTCCATGTTCATAGAGATGGCGGTGTAGATATTTCCATGTTCATACAAATGGCGGTGTAGATATTTCCATGTTCATAGAGATGGTGGTGTAGATATTTCATTGTTTGTACAGATAGCAGTGTAGTTATTTCCATGTTTATAGATATAGCAGTGTAGATATTTCCATTGATATACAGATAGCTCTGTAGATATATGCAAGTTCATACAGATAGTGGTGTAGATATTTCCATGCTCATACAGTTAGCGGTGTAGATATTTCCATGCTCATACAGATAGCGGTGTAGATATTTTCATGTTCATACAGTTAGCGGTGTAGATATTTCCATGTTCATACAAATGGCGGTGTAGATATTTACATGTTCATACAGATGGCGGTGTAGATATTTCCATGTTCGCACGGATGGCAGTGTAGATATTTCCATGTTCATACAGGTGGCGGTGTAGATATTTCCATGTTTATACAGATAGCAGTGTAGTTATTTCCATGTTTTAGATTTAGCAGTGTAGCTATTTCCATTGATATACAGATAGCTGTGTAGATATTTGCATGTTCATTCAGATGGCGGTGTAGATATTTCGAAGTTTATAGAGATAGCGCTGCAGTTATTTCCATATTTATAGAGAAATCTGTGTAGATATTTCCATGTATATGCAGATAGGTGTGTAGATATTTCCATGTTCATGCAGATAGCGGTGTAGATATTTCCATGTTCATCCAGATTCCGGTGTAGATATATCCATGTTCATGCAGATAGCGGTGTAGATATTTCCATGTTCATACAGATGGCGGTGTAGATATTTCCATGTTAATACACATGGCGGCGTAGATATTTCCATGTTCATAGAGATGGCGGTGTAGATATTTCCATGTTCATACAAATGGCGGTGTAGATATTTCCGTGTTCATAGAGATGGCAGTGTAGATATTTCCATGTTAATACACATAGCAGTGTAGTTATTTCCATGTTTATAGAGATAGCAGTGTAGATAATTCCATTGATATACAGATATCTGTGTAGACATTTGCATGTTCATACAGATAGCGGTGTAGATATTTCCGTGTTCATACAGATAGCGGTGTAGATGTTTCCATGTTCATACAGTTAGCGGTGTAGATATTTCCATGTTCATACAGATGGCGGTGTAGATATTTCCATGTTCATGCAGATGGCGGTGTAGATATTTACATGTTCATACAGATGGCGGTGTAGATATTTCCATGTTCGTACGGATGGCAGTGTAGATATTTCCATGTTCATACAGGTTGCGGTGTAGATATTCCCATGTTTTTGCAGATAGCTGTGTAGTTATTTCCATGTTTATAGAGATAGCAGTGTAGATATTTCCAATGATATACGGATAGCTGTGTAGATATTTGCATGTTCATACAGATAGCGGTGTAGATATTTCCATGTTCATACAGATAGCGGTGTAGATATTTCCATGTTCATACACATTGCGGTGTAGATATTTCCATGTTCATACAGATAACGGTGTAGATATTTCCATGTTCATACAGATAGCGGTGTACATATTTCCATGTTCATACCAATAGCAGTGTAGATATTTCCATGTTCATACAGTTAGCGGTGTAGATATTTCCATGTTCATGCAGATAGCGGTGTAGATATTTCCATGTTCATCCAGATGCCGGTGTAGATATATCCATGTTCATACAGATGGCGGTGAAGATATTTCCATGTTCATACAGATGGCGGTGTAGATATTTCCATGTTCATACAAATTGCGGTGTAGATATTTCCATGTTCATACAGATGGCGGTGTAGATATTTCAGTGTTCATACAAATGGCGGTGTCGATATTTCCATGTTCATAGAGATGGCGGTGTACATATTTCCATGTTTATGCAGATAGTGGTATAGGTATTTAAATGTTTATACAGATGGTGGTGTAGATATTTCCATGTTTATAGAGATGGCGGTCTAGATATTTCCAAGTTTATAGAGATAGTGGTGTAGTTATTTCCAAGTTTATAGAGACAGCGTTGTAGATATTTACATGTTTATAAAGATAGCGGTGAAGATATTTCCATGTTTATACAGATAGCAATGTAGATATTTCCATGTTTATACATACAGCAGTGTAGATATTTCCATGTTTATAGAGATAGTGGTGAAGATAGTTTCAATTTTATACAGATAGCAGTGTAGATATTTCCAAGTTCATACAGATAGCAGTGTAGATATTTCCACATTTATAGAGATGGCGGTGTAGATATTTCCATGTTCATACAGATGGCGGTGTAGATATTTCCATGTTCGTACAGGTGGCGGTGTAGATATTTCCATGTTTATACAGATAGCAGTGTAGATATTTACATGTTTATAGAGATAGTGGTGTAGATAATTTCAATTTTATACCGAGAGCAGTGTAGATATTTCCAAGTTCATACAGATAGCGATGTAGTTATTTCCAAGTTTATAGAGATGGCGATGTAGATATTTCCATGTTCATGCAGATGGCGGTGTAGATATTTCCATGTTCATACAAATGGCGGTGTAGATATATCCATGTTCATAGAGATGGCGGTGTAGATATTTCCATGTTCATACAAATGTCGGTGTAGATATTTCCATGTTCATAGAGATGGCGGTGTAGATATTTCCATGTTTATACAGATAGCAGTGTAGTTATTTCCATGTTCATTGAGATAGAAGAGTAGATATTTCCATTGATATACACATAGCTGTGTAGATATTTGCATGTTCATACTGATAGCGGTGTTGATATTTCCATCTTTGTACAGATAGCGGTATAGATATTTCCATGTTCATACAGATAGCGGTGTAGATATTTCCATGTTCATACAGATAGCGGTGAAGATATTTCCATGGTCATACAGTTACCGGTTTAGATATTTCCATGTCCATAGAGATGGCCGTGTAGATATTTCCATGTTCATACAGATGGCGGTGTAGATATTTCCATGTTTATGGAGATAGCGCTGTAGTTATTTCCATATCTATAGAGAAATCTGTGTAGATATTTCCATGTATATGCAGATAGCTGTGTAGATATTTCCATGTAAATGCAGATAGCCGTATAGTTATTTCCATCTTCATCCAGATGCTGGTGTAGATATATCCATGCTCATACAGATGGCGGTGAAGATATTTCCATGTTCATACAGATGGCGGTGTAGATATTTCCATGTTGATTCAAAGGGCGGTGTAGATATTTCCATGTTCATAGAGATGGCGGTGTAGATATTTCCATGTTCATACAAATGGCGGTGTGGATATTTCCATGTTCATAGAGATGGCGGTGTAGATATTTCCATGTTTATACAGATAGCAGTGTAGTTATTTCCATGTTTATAGAGATAGTAGTGTAGATATTTCCATTGATATACAGCTAGCTGTTTAGATATTTGCATGTTCATACAGATAGCGGTGTAGATATTTCCATGTTCATACAGATAGCGGTGTAGATATTCCATGTTCATGCAGATAGCGGTGTAGATATTTCCTTGTCCATACAGTTAGCGGTGTAGATATTTCCATGCTCATACAGATGGCGGTGTTGATATTTACATGTTCATACAGATGGTGGTTTAGATATTTCCATGTTCGTACGGATGGCAGTATAGGTATTTGCATGTTCATACAGGTGGCGGTGTAGATATTTCCATGTTTATACAGATAGCAGTGTAGTTTTTTCCATGTTTATAGAGATAGCAGTGTAGATATTTCCATTGATAAACAGATAGCTGTGTAGTAATGTGTATGTTCATACAGATAGCGGTGTAGATATTTCCATGTTCGTACAGATAGCGGTGTAGATATTTCCATGTTCATACAGATAGCGGTGTAGATATTTCCACGTTTATAGAGATGGCGGTGTAGATATTTCCATGTTCATAGAGATGGCAGTGTAGATATTTCCATGTTTTTAGATATGGCGGTGTAGATATTTTCACGTTTACAGAGATGGCGGTGGAGATATTTCCATGTTTACAAAGATAGCGGTGCAGACATTTCCATGTTTACACAGATAGCGGTGTGGATATTTCCATGTTTATGCAGATAGCGGTGTAGATATTTCCATGTTTATACAGATAGCGGTGCGGATATTTCCATGTTTACACAGATATTTGGGCAGATATTTCCATGTTTAAACAGATAGCGGTGTAGATATTTCCAACTTAATACAGATGACGGTGTAGATATGTCCATGTTCATACAGATGGCGGTGTAGATATTTCCATGTTCATACAGATGGCGGTGTAGATATTTCGAAGTTTATAGAGATAGCGCTGTAGTTATTTCCATATTTATAGAGAAATCTCTGTAGATATTTCCATGTATATGCAGATAGCTGTGTAGATACTTCCATGTTCATGCAGATAGCGGTGCAGATATTTCCATGTTCATCCAGATGCCGGTGTAGATATATCCATGTTCATACAGATGGCGGTGAAGATATTTCCATGTTCATACAGATGGCGGTGTAGATATTTCCATGTTCATACAGTTAGCGGTGTAGATATTTAGATGTTTTTAGAGATGGTGGTGTAGATATTTTCATGTTTACACAGATGGCGGTGTAGATATTTCCATGTTTATACAGATAGCAGTGTAGTTATTTCCATGTTTATAGAGATAGCAATGCAGATATTTCCATTGGTATACATATAGCTGTGTAGATATTTGCATGTTCATACTGATAGCGATGTAGATATTTCCATGTTCGTACAGATAGCGGTGTAGATTTTTCCATGTTTACACAGATAGCGGTGTAGACATTTCCATGTTTACACAGATAGCGGTGTGGATATTTCCATGTTTATGCAGATAGCGGTGTAGATATTTCCATGTTTATACAGATAGCGGTGCGGATATTTCCATGTTTATACAGATAGTTGGGCAGATATTTCTAGGTTTATACAGATAGCGGTGTAGATATTTCCATCTTAATACAGATGGCGGTGCAGATATGTCTATGTTCGTACAGATGGCGGTGTATATATTTCCATTTTCATACAGTTGGTGGTGTAGATATTTCGAAGTTTATAGAGATAGCGCTGTAGTTATTTCCATATTTATAGAGAAATCTGGGTAGATATTTCCATGTATATGCAGATAGCTGTGTAGATATTTCCATGTTCATGCAGATAGCGTTGTAGATATTTCCATGTTCATCCAGATGCCGTTGTAGATATATCCATGTTCATACAGATGGCGGTGAAGATATTTCCATGTTCATACAGATGGCGGTGTAGATATTTCCATGTTCATACACATGGCGGTGTAGATATTTCCATGTTCATAGAGATGGCGGTGTAGATATTTCCATGTTCGTACGGATGGCAGTGTAGATATTTTCATGTTCGTACAGGTAGTGGTGTAGATATTTCCATGTTTATACAGATAGCAATGTAGATATTTCCATTGATATACAGATAGCTGTGTAGATATTTGCATGTTCGTACAGATAGCGGTGTAGATATTTCCATGTTCATATAGATAGCGGTGTAGATATTTCCATGTTCATACAGATAACGGTGTAGATATTTCCATGTTCATACAGAAAGCGGTGTAGGTATTTCCATGTTCATACAGTTAGCGGTGTAGATATTTCCATGTTCGTACAGATGGCGGTGTAGATATTTCCATGTTCATAGAGATGGCGGTGTAGATATTTCCATATTTATGCAGATAGCGGTATAGATATTTCAATGTTTATACGGATGGTGGTGTACATATTTCCATGTTTATAGAGATGGCGGTCTAGATATTTCCATATTTATAGAGATAGTGGTGTAGTTATTTCCAAGTTTATAGAGACAGCGTTGTAGATATTTCCATGTTTATACAGATAGCGGTGAAGGTATTTCCATGTTTATACAGATAGCGGTGTAGATATTTCCATGTTTATACAGATAGCAGTGTAGATATTTCCATGTTTATAGAGATAGTTGTGTAGATAATTTCAATTTTATACAGATAGCAGTGTAGATATTTCCAAGTTCATACAAATAGCGGTGTAGATATTTCCACGTTTATACAGATGGCGGTGTAGATATTTCCATGTTCATACAGATGGCGGTGTAGATATTTCCATGTTTTTAGAGATGGCGGTGTAGATATTTTCATGATTACACGGATGGCGGTGTAGATATTTCCATGTTTACACAGATAGCGGTGTAGACATTTCCATGTTTACACAGATAGCGGTGTGGGTATTTCCATGTTTATGCAGATAGTGGTGTAGATATTTCCATGTTTATACAGATATCGGTGCGGATATTTCCATGTTTATACAGATAGTTGGGCAGAGATTTCCATGTTTATACAGATAGCGGTGTAGATATTTCCATCTTAATACAGAAGGCGGTGTAGATATGTCTATGTTCGTAAAGATGGCGGTGTAGATATTTCCATGTTCATACAGATGGCGGTGCAGATATTTCGAAGTTTATACAGATAGCGCTGTACTTATTTCCATATTTATAGAGAAATCTGTGTAGATATTTCCATGTATATTCAGATAGCTGTGTAGATATTTCCATGTTCATGCAGATAGCGGTGTAGATATTTCCACGTTCATCCAGATGCCGATGTAGACATATCCGTATTCATACAGATTGCGGTGAAGATATTTCCAAGTTCATACAGATGGCGGTGTAGATATTTCCATGTTCATACACATGGCGGTGTAGATATTTCCATGTTCATAGAGATGGAGGTTTAGATATTTCCATGTTCATACAAATGGCGGTGTAGATATTTCCATGTTCATAGAGATGGCGCTGTAGATATTTCCATGTTTATACAGAGAGCAGTGTAGTTATTTCCATGTTTATAGAGATAGCAGTGTAGATATTTTAGGTGATATACAGATAGCTGTGTAGATATTTGCATGTTCAGACAGATAGCGGTGTAGATATTTCCATGTTAATACTGATAGCGGTGTAGATATTTCCATGTTCACTCAGTTAGCGGTTTAGATATTTCCATGTTCATACAGATGGCGGTGTAGATATTTCCATGTTCATACAGATGGCGGTGTAGATATTTCGAAGTTTATAGAGATAGCGCTGCCGTTATTTCCATATTTATAGAGAAATCTGTGTAGATATTTCCATGTATATGCAGATAGCTGTGTAGATATTTCCATGTTCATGCAGATAGCGGTGTAGATATTTCAACGTTCATCCAGATGCCGGTGTGGATATATCCATGTTCATACAGATGGCGGTGAAGATATTTCCATGTTCATAAAAATGGCGGTGTAGATATTTCCATGTTCTTACACATGGCGGTGTAGATATTTCCATGTTCATAGAGATGGCGATGTAGATATTTCCATGTTCATACAAATGGCGGTGTAGATATTTCCATTTTCATAGAGATGGCGGTGTAGATATTTCGATGTTTATACAGATAGCAGTGTAGTTATTTCCATGTTTATAGACATAGCAGTGTAGATATTTCCATTGATATACAGATAGCTGTGTAGATATTTGCATGTTCATACAGATAGCGGTGTAGATATTTCCATGTTAATACTGATAGCGGTGTAGATATTTCCATGTTCACACAGTTAGCGGTGTAGATATTTCTATGTTCATACTGATGGCGGTGTAGATATTTCCATGTTCATACAGATGGCAGTGTAGATATTTCCATGTTCATACAGGTGGCGGTGTAGATATTCCCATGTTTTTACAGATAGCTGTGTAGTTATTTCCATGTTTATAGAGATAGCAGTGTAGATATTTCCATTGATATACAGATAGCTGTGTAGATATTTGCATGTTCATACAGATAGCGGTGTAGATATTTCCATGTTTATACAGATAGCAGTGTAGATATTTACATGTTTATAGAGATAGTGGTGTAGATAATTTCAATTTTATACCGAGAGCAGTGTAGATATTTCCAAGTTCATACAGATAGCGATGTAGTTATTTCCACGTTTATAGAGATGGCGATGTAGATATTTCCATGTTCATGCAGATGGCGGTGTAGATATTTCCATGTTCATACAAATGGCGGTGTAGATATATCCATGTTCATAGAGATGGCGGTGTAGATATTTCCATGTTCATACAAATGTCGGTGTAGATATTTCCATGTTCATAGAGATGGCGGTGTAGATATTTCCATGTTTATACAGATAGCAGTGTAGTTATTTCCATGTTCATTGAGATAGAAGAGTAGATATTTCCATTGATATACACATAGCTGTGTAGATATTTGCATGTTCATACTGATAGCGGTGTTGATATTTCCATCTTTGTACAGATAGCTGTGTAGATATTTCCATGTTCATACAGATAGCGGTGTAGATATTTCCATGTTCATACAGATATTGGTGTAGATATTTCCATGTTCATACAGATAGCGGTGAAGATATTTCCATGGTCATACAGTTGCCGGTTTAGATATTTCCATGTCCATAGAGATGGCCGTGTAGATATTTACATGTTCATACAGATGGCGGTGTAGATATTTCCATGTTCGTACAGATGGCCGTGTAGATATTTCCATGTTCTTAGAGATGGTGGTGTAGATATTTCCATGTTTATGCAGATAGCGGTATAGATATTTCCATGTTTATACAGATGGTGGTGTAGATATTTCCATGTTTATAGAGATGGCTGTCTAGGTATTTCCATGTTTATAGAGATAGCGGTGTAGTTATTTCCAAGTTTATAAAGACAGTGTTGTAGATGTTTCCATGCTTATAGAGATAGCGGTGTAGTTATTTTCATGTTTATACAGATAACAGTGTAGATATTTCCATGTTTATAGAGATACTGGTGTAGATAATTTCAATTTTATACAGGAAGCAGTGTAGATATTTCCAAGTTCATACAGATAGCGGTGTAGATATTTCCACATTTATAGAGATGGCGGTGTAGATATTTCCATGTTCATACAGATGGCGGTGTAGATATTTCCATGTTTATAGAGATGGCGGTGTAGATATTTCCATGTTTACACAGATGGCGGAGTAGATATTTCCAGGTTTAAACAGACAGAGGTGTAGACATTTCCATGTTAACACAGATAGCGTTATGGATATTTCCATGTTTATGCAGATAGCGGTGTAGATATTTCCATGTTTATACAGATAGCGGTGCGGATATTTCCATGTTTATAGAGATAGTTGGGCAGATATTTCCATGTTTATACAGATAGTGGTGTAGATATTTATATCTTAATACAGATGGCATTGTAGATATGTCCATGTTCGTACAGATGGCGGTGTAGTTATTTCCATGTTCATACAGATGGCGGTGTAGATATTTCGATGTTTATGGAGATAGCGCTGTAGTTATTTCCATATTTATAGAGAAATCTGTGTAGATATTTCCATGTATATGCAGATAGCTGTGTAGATATTTCCATGTAAATGCAGATAGCCGTATAGTTATTTCCATCTTCATCCAGATGCTGGTGTAGATATATCCATGCTCATACAGATGGCGGTGAAGATATTTCCATGTTCATACAGATGGCGGTGTAGATATTTCCATGTTGATTCAAAGGGCGGTGTAGATATTTCCATGTTCATAGAGATGGCGGTGTAGATATTTCCATGTTCATACAAATGGCGGTGTGGATATTTCCATGTTCATAGAGATGGCGGTGTAGATATTTCCATGTTTATACAGATAGCAGTGTAGTTATTTCCATGTTTATAGAGATAGTAGTGTAGATATTTCCATTGATATACAGCTAGCTGTTTAGATATTTGCATGTTCATACAGATAGCGGTGTAGATATTTCCATGTTCATACAGATAGCGGTGTAGATATTCCATGTTCATGCAGATAGCGGTGTAGATATTTCCTTGTCCATACAGTTAGCGGTGTAGATATTTCCATGCTCATACAGATGGCGGTGTTGATATTTACATGTTCATACAGATGGTGGTTTAGATATTTCCATGTTCGTACGGATGGCAGTATAGGTATTTGCATGTTCATACAGGTGGCGGTGTAGATATTTCCATGTTTATACAGATAGCAGTGTAGTTTTTTCCATGTTTATAGAGATAGCAGTGTAGATATTTCCATTGATAAACAGATAGCTGTGTAGTAATGTGTATGTTCATACAGATAGCGGTGTAGATATTTCCATGTTCGTACAGATAGCGGTGTAGATATTTCCATGTTCATACAGATAGCGGTGTAGATATTTCCACGTTTATAGAGATGGCGGTGTAGATATTTCCATGTTCATAGAGATGGCAGTGTAGATATTTCCATGTTTTTAGATATGGCGGTGTAGATATTTTCACGTTTACAGAGATGGCGGTGGAGATATTTCCATGTTTACAAAGATAGCGGTGCAGACATTTCCATGTTTACACAGATAGCGGTGTGGATATTTCCATGTTTATGCAGATAGCGGTGTAGATATTTCCATGTTTATACAGATAGCGGTGCGGATATTTCCATGTTTACACAGATATTTGGGCAGATATTTCCATGTTTAAACAGATAGCGGTGTAGATATTTCCAACTTAATACAGATGACGGTGTAGATATGTCCATGTTCATACAGATGGCGGTGTAGATATTTCCATGTTCATACAGATGGCGGTGTAGATATTTCGAAGTTTATAGAGATAGCGCTGTAGTTATTTCCATATTTATAGAGAAATCTCTGTAGATATTTCCATGTATATGCAGATAGCTGTGTAGATACTTCCATGTTCATGCAGATAGCGGTGCAGATATTTCCATGTTCATCCAGATGCCGGTGTAGATATATCCATGTTCATACAGATGGCGGTGAAGATATTTCCATGTTCATACAGATGGCGGTGTAGATATTTCCATGTTCATACAGTTAGCGGTGTAGATATTTAGATGTTTTTAGAGATGGTGGTGTAGATATTTTCATGTTTACACAGATGGCGGTGTAGATATTTCCATGTTTATACAGATAGCAGTGTAGTTATTTCCATGTTTATAGAGATAGCAATGCAGATATTTCCATTGGTATACATATAGCTGTGTAGATATTTGCATGTTCATACTGATAGCGATGTAGATATTTCCATGTTCGTACAGATAGCGGTGTAGATTTTTCCATGTTTACACAGATAGCGGTGTAGACATTTCCATGTTTACACAGATAGCGGTGTGGATATTTCCATGTTTATGCAGATAGCGGTGTAGATATTTCCATGTTTATACAGATAGCGGTGCGGATATTTCCATGTTTATACAGATAGTTGGGCAGATATTTCTAGGTTTATACAGATAGCGGTGTAGATATTTCCATCTTAATACAGATGGCGGTGCAGATATGTCTATGTTCGTACAGATGGCGGTGTATATATTTCCATTTTCATACAGTTGGTGGTGTAGATATTTCGAAGTTTATAGAGATAGCGCTGTAGTTATTTCCATATTTATAGAGAAATCTGGGTAGATATTTCCATGTATATGCAGATAGCTGTGTAGATATTTCCATGTTCATGCAGATAGCGTTGTAGATATTTCCATGTTCATCCAGATGCCGTTGTAGATATATCCATGTTCATACAGATGGCGGTGAAGATATTTCCATGTTCATACAGATGGCGGTGTAGATATTTCCATGTTCATACACATGGCGGTGTAGATATTTCCATGTTCATAGAGATGGCGGTGTAGATATTTCCATGTTCGTACGGATGGCAGTGTAGATATTTTCATGTTCGTACAGGTAGTGGTGTAGATATTTCCATGTTTATACAGATAGCAATGTAGATATTTCCATTGATATACAGATAGCTGTGTAGATATTTGCATGTTCGTACAGATAGCGGTGTAGATATTTCCATGTTCATATAGATAGCGGTGTAGATATTTCCATGTTCATACAGATAACGGTGTAGATATTTCCATGTTCATACAGAAAGCGGTGTAGGTATTTCCATGTTCATACAGTTAGCGGTGTAGATATTTCCATGTTCGTACAGATGGCGGTGTAGATATTTCCATGTTCATAGAGATGGCGGTGTAGATATTTCCATATTTATGCAGATAGCGGTATAGATATTTCAATGTTTATACGGATGGTGGTGTACATATTTCCATGTTTATAGAGATGGCGGTCTAGATATTTCCATATTTATAGAGATAGTGGTGTAGTTATTTCCAAGTTTATAGAGACAGCGTTGTAGATATTTCCATGTTTATACAGATAGCGGTGAAGGTATTTCCATGTTTATACAGATAGCGGTGTAGATATTTCCATGTTTATACAGATAGCAGTGTAGATATTTCCATGTTTATAGAGATAGTTGTGTAGATAATTTCAATTTTATACAGATAGCAGTGTAGATATTTCCAAGTTCATACAAATAGCGGTGTAGATATTTCCACGTTTATACAGATGGCGGTGTAGATATTTCCATGTTCATACAGATGGCGGTGTAGATATTTCCATGTTTTTAGAGATGGCGGTGTAGATATTTTCATGATTACACGGATGGCGGTGTAGATATTTCCATGTTTACACAGATAGCGGTGTAGACATTTCCATGTTTACACAGATAGCGGTGTGGGTATTTCCATGTTTATGCAGATAGTGGTGTAGATATTTCCATGTTTATACAGATATCGGTGCGGATATTTCCATGTTTATACAGATAGTTGGGCAGAGATTTCCATGTTTATACAGATAGCGGTGTAGATATTTCCATCTTAATACAGAAGGCGGTGTAGATATGTCTATGTTCGTAAAGATGGCGGTGTAGATATTTCCATGTTCATACAGATGGCGGTGCAGATATTTCGAAGTTTATACAGATAGCGCTGTACTTATTTCCATATTTATAGAGAAATCTGTGTAGATATTTCCATGTATATTCAGATAGCTGTGTAGATATTTCCATGTTCATGCAGATAGCGGTGTAGATATTTCCACGTTCATCCAGATGCCGATGTAGACATATCCGTATTCATACAGATTGCGGTGAAGATATTTCCAAGTTCATACAGATGGCGGTGTAGATATTTCCATGTTCATACACATGGCGGTGTAGATATTTCCATGTTCATAGAGATGGAGGTGTAGATATTTCCATGTTCATACAAATGGCGGTGTAGATATTTCCATGTTCATAGAGATGGCGCTGTAGATATTTCCATGTTTATACAGAGAGCAGTGTAGTTATTTCCATGTTTATAGAGATAGCAGTGTAGATATTTTAGGTGATATACAGATAGCTGTGTAGATATTTGCATGTTCAGACAGATAGCGGTGTAGATATTTCCATGTTAATACTGATAGCGGTGTAGATATTTCCATGTTCACTCAGTTAGCGGTTTAGATATTTCCATGTTCATACAGATGGCGGTGTAGATATTTCCATGTTCATACAGATGGCGGTGTAGATATTTCGAAGTTTATAGAGATAGCGCTGCCGTTATTTCCATATTTATAGAGAAATCTGTGTAGATATTTCCATGTATATGCAGATAGCTGTGTAGATATTTCCATGTTCATGCAGATAGCGGTGTAGATATTTCAACGTTCATCCAGATGCCGGTGTGGATATATCCATGTTCATACAGATGGCGGTGAAGATATTTCCATGTTCATAAAAATGGCGGTGTAGATATTTCCATGTTCTTACACATGGCGGTGTAGATATTTCCATGTTCATAGAGATGGCGATGTAGATATTTCCATGTTCATACAAATGGCGGTGTAGATATTTCCATTTTCATAGAGATGGCGGTGTAGATATTTCGATGTTTATACAGATAGCAGTGTAGTTATTTCCATGTTTATATACATAGCAGTGTAGATATTTCCATTGATATACAGATAGCTGTGTAGATATTTGCATGTTCATACAGATAGCGGTGTAGATATTTCCATGTTAATACTGATAGCGGTGTAAATATTTCCATGTTCACACAGTTAGCGGTGTAGATATTTCCATGTTCATACTGATGGCGGTGTAGATATTTCCATGTTCATACAGATGGCAGTGTAGATATTTCCATGTTCATACAGGTGGCGGTGTAGATATTCCCATGTTTTTACAGATAGCTGTGTAGTTATTTCCATGTTTATAGAGATAGCAGTGTAGATATTTCCATTGATATACAGATAGCTGTGTAGATATTTGCATGTTCATACAGATAGCGGTGTAGATATTTCCATGTTCATACAGATAGCGGTGTAGATATTTCCATGTTCATACAAATAGCGGTGTAGATATTTCCATGTTCATACAGATAACGGTGTAGATATTTCCATGTTCATACAGATAGCGGTGTAGATATTTCCATGTTCACACAGATAGCGGTGTAGATATTTCATTGTTCATACAGTTAGCGGTGTAGATATTTCCATGTTCATGCAGATAGCGTTGTAGATATTTCCATGTTCATCCAGATGCCGGTGTAGATATATCCATGTTCATACAGATGGCGGTGAAGTTATTTCCATGTTCATACAGATGGCGGTGTAGATATTTCCATGTTCATACAAATGGCGGTGTAGATATTTCTATGTTCATACAGATGGCGGTGTAGATATTTCCGTGTTCATACAAATGGCGGTGTAGATATTTCCATGTTCATAGAGATGGTGGTGTAGATATTTCCATGTTTATACAGATAGCAATGTAGATATTTCCATGTTTAGAGAGAGAGCGGTGTAGATATTTCCATTGATATACAGAGAGCTGTGTAGATATTTGCATGTTCATACAGATAGCGGTGTAGATATTACCATGTTCATACAGATAGCGGTGTAGATATTTCCATGTTCATACAGATATCGGTGAAGATATTTCCATGTTTTACAGATAGCGGTGTAGATATTTCCATGTTCATACAGATAGCGGTGTAGATATTTCCATGTTTATAGAGATGGTGGTCTAGATATTTCCATGTTTATAGAGATAGTGGTGTAGTTATTTCCAAGTTTATAGAGACAGCGGTGTAGATATTTCCATGTTTATGCAGACAGTGGTACAGTTATTTCCATGTTCATACAGATTTCGGTGTAAATATTTCCATATTTTTAGAGATGGCGGTGTAGATATTTTCACGTTTACACAGATGGCGGTGGAGATATTTCCATGTTTACACAGATAGCGGTGCAGACATTTCCATGTTTACACAGATAGCGTTGTGGATATTTCCATGTTTATGCAGATAGCGGTGTAGATATTTCCATGTTTATACAGATAGCGGTGCGGATATTTCCATGTTTATACAGATAGTTGGGCAAATATTTCCATGTTAATACAGATAGCGGTGTAGATATTTCCATCTTAATACAGATGGCGGTGTAGATATGTCCATATTCGTACAGATGGTGGTGTAGATATTTCCATGTTCATACAGATGGCGGTGTAGATATTTCGAAGTTTATAGAGATAGCGCTGCAGTTATTTCCATATTTATAGAGAAATCTGTGTAGATATTTCCATGTATATGCAGATAGCTGTGTAGATATTTCCATGTTCATGCAGATAGCGGTGTAGATATTTCCATGTTCATCCATATGCCGGTGTGGATATATCCATGTCCATACAGATGGCGGTGAAGATATTTCCATGTTCTTACACATGGCGGTGTAGATATTTCCATGTTCATAGAGATGGCGATGTAGATATTTCCATGTTCATACAAATGGCGGTGTAGATATTTCCATGTTCATAGAGATGGCGATGTAGATATTTCCATGTTTATACAGAGAGCAGTGTAGTTATTTCCATGTTTATAGACATAGCAGTGTAGATATTTCAATTGATATACAGATAGCTGTGTAGATATTTGCATGTTCATTCAGATAGCGGTGTAGATATTTCCATGTTAATACTGATTGCGGTGTAGATATTTCCATGTTCACACAGTTAGCGGTGTAGATATTTCCATGTTCATACTGATGGCGGTGTAGATATTTCCATGTTCATACAGATGGCGGTGTAGATATTTACATGTTCATACAGATGCCGGTGTAGATATTTCCATGTTCGTACGGATGGCAGTGTTGATATTTCCATGTTCATACAGGTGGCGGTGTAGGTATTCCCATGTTTTTACAGATAGCTGTGTAGTTATTTCCATGTTTATAGAGATAGCAGTGTAGATATTTCCATTGATATACAGATAGCTGTGTAGAAATTTGCATGTTCATACTGATAGCGGTGTAGTTATTTCCATGTTCATACAGATAGCGGTGTAGATATTTCCATGTTCATACACATAGCGGTGTAGGTATTTCCATGTTCATACAGATAACGGTGTAGATATTTCCATCTTCATACAGATAGCGGTGTAGATATTTCCATGTTCACACACATAGCGGTGTAGATATTTCCAAGATCATACAGTTAGCGGTGTAGATATTTCCATGTTCATGCAGATAGCGGTATAGATATTTCCATGTTCATCCAGATGCTGGTGTAGATATATCCATGTTCATACAGATGGCGGTGAAGATATTTCCATGTTCATACAGATGGCGGTGTAGATATTTCCATGTTCATACAAATGGCGGTGTAGATATTTCTATGTTCATGCAGATGGCGGTGTAGATATTTCCGAGTTCATAAAAATGGCGGTGTAGATATTTCCATGTTCATAGAGATGGCGGTGTAGATATTTCCATGTTTATACAGATAGCAATGTAGATATTTCCATGTTTATAGAGATAGCGGTGTAGATATTTCCATTGATATACAGATAGCTGTGTAGATATTTGCATGTTCATACAGATAACGGTGTAGATATTTCCATGTTTTACAGATAGCGGTGTAGATATTTCCATGTTCATACAGATAGCGGTGTAGATATTTCCATGTTTATAGAGATGGCGGTCTAGATATTTTCATGTTTATAGAGATATTGGTGTAGTTATTTCCAAGTTTATAGAGACAGCGTTGTAGATATTTCCATGTTTATACAGATAGCGGTGAAGGTATTTCCATGTTTATACAGATAGCGGTGTAGATATTTCCATGTTTATACAGATAGCAGTGTAGATATTTCCATGTTTATAGAGATAGTTGTGTAGATAATTTCAATTTTATACAGATAGCAGTGTAGATATTTCCAAGTTCATACAGATAGCGGTGTAGATATTTCCACGTTTATAGAGATGGTGGTGTAGATATTTCCATGTTCATACAGATGGTGGTGTAGATATTTCCATGTTTTTAGAGATGGCGGTGTAGATATTTTCATGTTTACACAGATGGCGGTGTAGATATTTCCATGTTTACACAGATAGCGGTGTAGACATTTCCATGTTTACACAGATAGCGGTGTGGATATTTCTATGTTTATGCAGATAGCGGTGTAGATATTTCCATGTTTATACAGATATCGGAGTGGATATGTCCATGTTTATACAGATAGTTGGGCAGAGATTTCCATGTTTATACAGATAGCAGTGTAGATATTTCCATGTTCATACAGATGGCGGTGTAGATATTTACATGTTCATACAGATGGCGGTGTAGATATTTCCATGTTCGTACGGATGGCAGTGTAGATATTTCCATGTTCATACAGGTGGCGGTGTAGATATTTCCATTTTCATAGAGATGGCGGTGTAGATATTTCCATGTTTGTACAGATAGCAGTGTAGTTATTTCCATGTTTATAGAGATAGCAGTGTAGATATTTCCATTGATATACAGATAGGTGTGTAGATATTTCCATGTTCATACAGATAGCGGTGCAGATATTTCCATGTTCATACAGATAGCTGTGTATATATTTCCATGTTCATACAGATTGCGGTGTAGTTATTTCCATGTTCATACAGTTAGCGGTGTAGATATTTCCATGTTCATACAGATGGCGGTGTAGATATTTACATGTTCATACAGATGGCGGTGTAGATATTTACATGTTCATACAGATGGCGGTGTAGATATTTCCATGTTCGTATGGATGGTAGTGTAGATATTTCCATGTTCGTACAGGTGGCGGTGTAGATATTTCCATGTTTATACAGATAGCAGTGTAGTTATTTCAATGTTTATAGAGATAGCAATGTTGATATTTCCATTGATATACATATAGCTGTGTAGATATTTGCATGTTCATACAGATAGTGGTGTAGATATTTCTATGTTCATATAGATAGAGGTGTAGATATTTCCATGTTCATACAGATAGCAGTATAGATATTTCCATGTTCATATAGATAACGGTGTAGATATTTCCATGTTCATACTGATAGCGGTGTAGATATTTCCATGTTCATACAGTTAGCGGTGTAGATATTTCCATGTTCATACAGATGGCGGTGTAGATATTTACATGTTCATACAGATGGCGTTGTAGATATTTCCATGTTCGTATAGATGGTGGTGTAGATATTTCCATGTTCATAGAGATGGCGTTGTAGATATTTCCATGTTTATGCAGATAGCGGTATAGATATTTCCATGTTTATACAGAAGGTGGTGTAGATATTTCCATGTTTATAGAGATGGCGGTCTAGATATCTCCATGTTTGTCGAGATAGTGGTGTAGATATTTCCAAGTTTATAGAGACTGCCTTGTAGATATTTCCATGTTTATACAGATAGCGGTGAAGATATTTCCATGTTTATACAGATAGCGGTGTAGATATTTCCATGTTTATACAGATAGCAGTGTAGATATTTCCATGTTTATAGAGATAGTGGTGTAGATAATTTCAATTTTATACAGATAGCAGTGTAGATAATTCCTAGTTCATACAGATAGCGGTGTAGATATTTCCACGTTTATAGAGATGGCGGTGTAGATATTTCCATGTTCATACAGATGGCGGTGTAGATATTTCCATGTTTTTAGAGATGGCGGTGTAGATATTTTCATGTTTACACAGATGGCGGTGGAGATATTTTCATGTTCACACAGATAGCGGTGTAGACATTTCCATGTTTACACAGATAGCGGTGTGGATATTTCCACGTTTATGCAGATAGCGATGTAGATATTTCCATGTTTATACAGATAGCGGTGTGGATATTTCCATGTTTATACAGATAGTTGGGCATATATTTCCATGTTTATACAGATAGCGGTGTAAATATTTCCATCTTAATACAGATGGCGGTGTAGATATGTCTATGTTCGTACAGATGGCGGTGTAGATATTTCCATGATCATAGGGATGGCGGTGTAGATATTTCGAAGTTTATAGAGGTAGCGCTGTAGTTATTTCCAAATTTATAGAGAAATCTGTGTTGATATTTCCATGTATATGCAGATAGTTGTGTAGATATTTCCATGTTCATGCAGATAGCGGTGTAGATATTTCAATGTTATTCCATATGCCGGTGTAGATATATCCATGTTCATACAGATGGCGGTGAAGATATTTCCATGTTCATACAGATGGCGGTGTAGATATTTCCATGTTCATACACATGGCGGTGTAGATATATCCATGTTCATAGAGATGGCGGTGTAGATATTTCCATGTTCATACAAATGGCGGTGTAGATATTTCCATGTTCATAGAGATGGCGGTGTAGATATTTCCATGTTTATACAGATAGCAGTGTAGTTATTTCCATGTTTATAGAGATAGCAGTGTAGATATTTCCATTGATATACAGATAGCTGTGTAGATATTTGCATGTTCATACAGTAGTGGTGTAGATATTTCCATGTTCATACTGATAGCGGTGTAGATATTTCCATGTTCATACAGTTAGCGGTGTAGATATTTCCATGTTTATACAGATGGCGGTGTAGATATTTCCATGTTCATACAGATGGCGGTGTAGATATTTACATGTTCATACAGATGGCGGTGTAGATATTTCCATGTTCGTACGGATCGCAGTGTAGATATTTCCATGTTCATACAGGTGGCGGTGTAGATATTTCCTTGTTTTTACAGATAGCTGTGTAGTTATTTCCGTGTTTATAGAGATAGCAGTGTAGATATTTCCATTGATATACAGATAGCTGTGTAGATATTTGCATGTTCATACAGATAGCGGTGTAGATATTTTCATGTTCATACAGATAGCGGTGTAGATATTTCCATGTTCATACACATAGCGGTGTAGATATTTCCATTTTCATACAGATAACGGTGTAGATATTTCCATTTTCATACAGATAGCGGTGTAGATATTTCCATGTTCACACAGATAGCGGTGTAGATATTTCCATGTTCATACAGTTAGAGGTGTAGATATTTCCATGTTCATGTAGATAGCGGTGTAGTTATTTCCATGTTCATCCAGATGCCGGTGTGTATATATCCATGTTAATACAGATGGCGGTGAAGATATTTCCATGTTCATAAAGATGGCGGTGTAGATATTTCCATGTTCTTACACATGGCGGTGTAGATAGTTCCATGTTCATAGAGATGGCGATGTAGATATTTCCATGTTCATACAAATGGCGGTGTAGATATTTCCATGTTCATAGAGATGGCGGTGTAGATATTTCCATGTTTATACAGATAGCAGTGTAGTTATTTCCATGTTTATAGACATAGCAGTGTAGATATTTCCATTGATATACAGATAGCTGTGTAGATACTTGCATGTTCATACAGATAGCGGTGTAGATATTTCCATGTTAATACTGATAGCGGTGTAGATATTTCCATGTTCACACAGTTAGCGGTGTAGATATTTCCATGTTCATACTGATGGCGGTGTAGATATTTCCATGTTCATACAGATTGCGGTGTAGATATTTACATGTTCATACAGATGGCGGTGTAGATATTTCCATGTTCGTACGGATGGCAGTGTAGATATTTCCATGTTCATACAGGTGGCGGTGTAGATATTCCCATGTTTTTACAGATAGCTGTGTAGTTATTTCCATGTTTATAGAGATAGCAGTGTAGATATTTCCATTGATATACAGATAGCTGTGTAGATATTTGCAAGTTCATACAGATAGCGGTGTAGATATTTCCATGTTCATACAGATAGTGGTGTAGATATTTCCATGTTCATACACATAGCGGTGTAGATATTTCCATGTTCATACAGGTAACGGTGTAGATATTTCCATGTTCATACAGATAGCGGTGTAGATATTTCCATGTTCACACAGATAGCGGTGTAGATATTTCATTGTTCATACAGTTAGCGGTGTAGATATTTCCATGTTCAAGCAGATAGCGGTGTAGATCTTTCCATGTTCATCCAGATGCCGGTGTAGATATATCCATGTTCATACAGATGGCGGTGAAGTTATTTCCATGTTCATACAGATGGCGGTGTAGATATTTCAATGTTCATACAAATGGCGGTGTAGATATTTCTATGTTCATACAGATGGCGGTGTAGATATTTCCGTGTTCATACAAATGGCGGTGTAGATATTTCCATGTTCTTAGAGATGGCGGTGTAGATATTTCCATGTTTATACAGATAGCAATGTAGATATTTCCATGTTTATAGAGATAGCGGTGTAGATATTTCCATTGATATACAGAGAGCTGTGTAGATATTTGCATTTTCATACAGATAGCGGTGTAGATATTACCATGTTCATACAGATAGCGGTGTAGATATTTCCATGTTCATACAGATATCGGTGAAGATATTTCCATGTTTTACAGATAGCGGTGTAGATATTTCCATGTTCATACAGATAGCGGTGTAGATATTTCCATGTTTATAGAGATGGTGGTCTAGATATTTCCATGTTTATAGAGATAGTGGTGTAGTTATTTTCAAGTTTATAGAGACAGCGGTGTAGATATTTCCATGTTTATGCAGACAGTGGTATAGGTATTTCCATGTTCATACAGATTTCGGTGTAGATATTTCCATATTTTTAGAGATGGCGGTGTAGATATGTTCACGTTTAAACAGATGGCGGTGGAGATATTTCCATGTTTACACAGATAGCGGTGCAGACATTTCCATGTTTACACAGATAGCGGTGTAGATATTTCCATGTTTATACAGATAGCGGTGCGGATATTTCCATGTTTATACAGATAGTTGGGCAAATATTTCCATGTTTATACAGATAGCGGTGTAGATATTTCCATCTTAATACAGATGGCGGTGTAGATATGTCCATATTCGTACAGATGGTGGTGTAGATATTTCCATGTTCATACAGATGGCGGTGTAGATATTTCGAAGTTTATAGAGATTGCGCTGCAGTTATTTCCATATTTATAGAGAAATCTGTGTAGATATTTCCATTTATATGCAGATAGCTGTGTAGATATTTCCATGTTCATGCAGATAGCTGTGTAGATATTTCCATGTTCATCCAGATGCCGGTGTGGATATATCCATGTTCATACAGATGGCGGTGAAGATATTTCCATGTTCTTACACATGGCGGTGTAGATATTTCCATGTTCATAGAGATGGCGATGTAGATATTTCCATGTTCATACAAATGGCGGTGTAGATATTTCCATGTTCATAGAGATGGCGATGTAGATATTTCCATGTTTATACAGATCGCAGTGTAGTTATTTCCATGTTTATAGACATAGCAGTGTAGATATTTCAATTGATATACAGATAGCTGTGTAGATATTTGCATGTTCATTCAGATAGCGGTGTAGATATTTCCATGTTAATACTGATAGCGGTGTAGATATTTCCATGTTCACACAGTTAGCGGTGTAGATATTTCCATGTTCATACTGATGGCGGTGTAGATATTTCCATGTTCATACAGATGGCGGTGTAGATATTTACATGTTCATACAGATGGCGGTGTAGATATTTCCATTTTCGTACGGATGGCAGCGTTGATATTTCCATGTTCATACAGGTGGCGGTGTAGATATTCCCATGTTTTTACAGATAGCTGTGTAGTTATTTCCATGTTTATAGAGATAGCAGTGTAGATATTTCCATTGATATACAGATAGCTGTGTAGAAATTTGCATGTTCATACTGATAGCGGTGTAGTTATTTACATGTTCATACAGATAGCGGTGTAGATATTTCCATGTTCATACACATAGCGGTGTAGATATTTCCATGTTCATACAGATAACGGTGTAGACATTTCCATCTTCATACAGATAGCGGTGTAGATATTTCCATGTTCACACACATAGCGGTGTAGATATTTCCATGATCATACAGTTAGCGGTGTAGATATTTCCATGTTCATGCAGATAGCGGTATAGATATTTCCATGTTCATCCAGATGCTGGTGTAGATATATCCATGTTCATACAGATGGCGGTGAAGATATTTCCATGTTCATACAGATGGCGGTGTAGATATTTCCATGTTCATACAAATGGCGGTGTAGATATTTCTATGTTCATGCAGATGGCGGTGTAGATATTTCCGTGTTCATAAAAATGGCGGTGTAGATATTTCCATGTTCATAGAGATGGCGGTGTAGATATTTCCATGTTTATACAGATAGCAATGTAGATATTTCCATGTTTATAGAGATAGCGGTGTAGATATTTCCATTGATATACAGACAGCTGTGTAGATATTTGCATGTTCATACAGATAACGGTGTAGATATTTCCATGTTCATACAGATAGCGGTGTAGATATTTCCATGTTCATACAGATGGCGGTGTAGATATTTCCATGTTCATACAGATGGCGGTGTAGATATTTCCATGTTTGTACAGATAGCAGTGTAGTTATTTCCATGTTTATAGAGATAGCAGTGTTGATATTTCCATTGATATACAGATAGGTGTGTAGATATTTCCATGTTCATACAGATAGCGGTGTAGTTATTTCCATGTTCATACAGTTAGCGGTGTAGATATTTCCATGTTCATACAGATGGCGGTGTAGGTATTTACATGTTCATACAGATGGCGGTGTAGATATTTACATGTTCATACAGATGGCGGTGTAGATATTTCCATGTTCGTACAGATGGTAGTGTAGATATCTCCATGTTCATACAGGTGGCGGTGTAGATATTTCCATGTTCATACAGATAGCAGTGTAGTTATTTCCATGTTTTTAGAGATAGCAGTGTAGGAATTTCCATTGATATACAGATAGCTGTGTAGATATTTACATGTTCATACAGATGGCGGTGTAGATATTTCCATGTTCGTACGGATGGCAGTGTAGATATTTCCATGTTCGTACAGGTGGCGGTGTAGATATTTCCATGTTTATACAGATAGCAGTGTAGTTATTTCAATGTTTATAGAGATAGCAACGTAGATATTTCCATTGATATACATATAGCTCTGTAGATATTTGCATGTTCATACAGATAGTGGTGTAGATATTTCCATGTTCATATAGATAGAGGTGTAGATATTTCCATGTTCATACAGATAGCAGTGTAGATATTTCCATGTTCATACAGATAACGGTGTAGATATTTCCATGTTCATACTGATAGCGGTGTAGATATTTCCATGTTCATACAGTTAGCGGTGTAGATATTTCCATGTTCATACAGATGGCGGTGTAGATATTTACATGTTCATACAGATGGCGTTGTAGATATTTCCATGTTCGTACAGATGGTGGTGTAGATATTTCCATGTTCATAGAGATGGCGGTGTAGATATTTCCATGTTTATGCAGATAGCGGTATAGATATTTCCATGTTTATACAGAAGGTGGTGTAGATATTTCCATGTTTATAGAGATGGCGGTCTAGATATCTCCATGTTTATCGAGATAGTGGTGTAGTTATTTCCAAGTTTATAGAGACTGCCTTGTAGATATTTCCATGTTTATACAGATAGCGGTGAAGATATTTCCATGTTTATACAGATAGCGGTGTAGATATTTCCATGTTTATACAGATAGCAGTGTAGATATTTCCATGTTTATAGAGATAGTGGTGTATATAATTTCAATTTTATACAGATAGCAGTGTAGATAATTCCTAGTTCATACAGATAGCGGTGTAGATATTTCCACGTTTATATAGATGGCGGTGTAGATATTTCCATGTTCATACAGATGGCGGTGTAGATATTTGCATGTTTTTAGAGATGGCGGTGTAGATATTTTCATGTTTACACAGATGGCGGTGGAGATATTTCCATGTTTACACAGATAGCGGTGTAGACATTTCCATGTTTACACAGATAGCTGTGTGGATATTTCCAAGTTTATGCAGATAGCGATGTAGATATTTCCATGTTTATACAGATAGCGGTGTGGATATTTCCATGTTTATACAGATAGTTGGGCATATATTTCCAAGTTTATACAGATAGCGGTGTAGATATTTCCATCTTAATACAGATGGCGGTGTAGATATGTCTATGTTCGTACAGATGGCGGTGTAGATATTTCCATGATCATAGGGATGGCGGTGTAGATATTTCGAAGTTTATAGAGGTAGCGCTGTAGTTATTTCCAAATTTATAGAGAAATCTGTGTTGATATTTCCATGTATATGCAGATAGTTGTGTAGATATTTCCATGTTCATGCAGATAGCGGTGTAGATATTTCCATGTTCTTCCATATGCCGGTGTAGATATATCCATATTCATAGAGATGGCGGTGTAGATATTTCCATGTTAATACAGATAGCAGTGTAGTTATTTCCATGTTTATAGAGATAGCAGTGTAGATATTTCCATTGATATACAGATAGCTGTGTAGATATTTGCATGTTCATACAGTAGTGGTGTAGATATTTCCATGTTCATACTGATAGCGGTGTAGATATTTCCATGTTCATACAGTTAGCGGTGTAGATATTTCCATGTTCATACAGATGGCGGTGTAGATATTTCCATGTTCATACAGATGGCGGTGTAGATATTTACATGTTCATACAGATGGCGGTGTAGATATTTCCATGTTCATACGGATGGCAGTGTAGATATTTCCATGTTCATACAGGTGGCGTTGTAGATATTTCCATGTTTATAGAGATGGTGGTCTAGATATTTCCATGTTTATAGAGATAGTGGTGTAGTTATTTTCAAGTTTATAGAGACAGCGGTGTAGATATTTCCATGTTTATGCAGACAGTGGTATAGGTATTTCCATGTTCATACAGATTTCGGTGTAGATATTTCCATGTTTTTAGAGATGGCGGTGTAGATATTTTCACGTTTACACAGATGGCGGTGGAGATATTTCCATGTTTACACAGATAGCGGTGCAGACATTTCCATGTTTACACAGATAGCGGTGTAGATATTTCCATGTTTATACAGATAGCGGTGCGGATATTTCCATGTTTATACAGATAGTTGGGCAAATATTTCCATGTTTATACAGATAGCGGTGTAGATATTTCCATCTTAATACAGATGGCGGTGTAGATATGTCCATATTCGTACAGATGGTGGTGTAGATATTTCCATGTTCATACAGATGGCGGTGTAGATATTTCGAAGTTTATAGAGATTGCGCTGCAGTTATTTCCATATTTATAGAGAAATCTGTGTAGATATTTCCATTTATATGCAGATAGCTGTGTAGATATTTCCATGTTCATGCAGATAGCTGTGTAGATATTTCCATGTTCATCCAGATGCCGGTGTGGATATATCCATGTTCATACAGATGGCGGTGAAGATATTTCCATGTTCTTACACATGGCGGTGTAGATATTTCCATGTTCATAGAGATGGCGATGTAGATATTTCCATGTTCATACAAATGGCGGTGTAGATATTTCCATGTTCATAGAGATGGCGATGTAGATATTTCCATGTTTATACAGATAGCAGTGTAGTTATTTCCATGTTTATAGACATAGCAGTGTAGATATTTCAATTGATATACAGATAGCTGTGTAGATATTTGCATGTTCATTCAGATAGCGGTGTAGATATTTCCATGTTAATACTGATAGCGGTGTAGATATTTCCATGTTCACACAGTTAGCGGTGTAGATATTTCCATGTTCATACTGATGGCGGTGTAGATATTTCCATGTTCATACAGATGGCGGTGTAGATATTTACATGTTCATACAGATGGCGGTGTAGATATTTCCATGTTCGTACGGATGGCAGTGTAGATATTTCCATGTTCATACAGGTTGCGGTGTAGATATTTCCATGTTTTTACAGATAGCTGTGTAGTTATTTCCGTGTTTATAGAGATAGCAGTGTAGATATTTCCATTGATATACAGATAGCTGTGTAGATATTTGCATGTTCATACAGATAGCGGTGTAGATATTTTCATGTTCATACAGATAGCGGTGTAGATATTTCCATGTTCATACACATAGCGGTGTAGATGTTTCCATTTTCATACAGATAACGGTGTAGATATTTCCATGTTCATACAGATAGCGGTGTAGATATTTCCATGTTCACACAGAGAGCGGTGTAGATATTTCCATGTTCATACAGTTAGCGGTGTAGATATTTCCATGTTCATGTAGATAGCGGTGTAGTTATTTCCATGTTCATCCAGATGCCGGTGTAGATATATCCATGTTCATACAGATAGCTGTGTAGATATTTACATGTTCATTCAGATAGCGGTGCAGATATTTCCATGTTCATACAGATAGCTGTGTAGATATTTCCATGTTCATACAGATAGCGGTGTAGATATTTCCATGTTCATACACATAGCGGTGTAGATATTTCAATCTTCATACAGATAGCGGTGTAGAAATTTCCATGTTCATACATGTAGCGGTGTAGATATTTCCATGTTCATAGAGATGGCGGTGTAGATATTTCCATGTTCATACAGATAGCGGTGTAGAAATTTCCAACTTCATACAGGTAGCGGTGTAGAAATTTCCATGTTCATACATGTAGCGGTGTAGATATTTCCATGTTCATAGAGATGGCGGTGTAGATATTTCCATGTTCGTACACATGGCGGTGTAGATATTTCCATGTTCATAGAGATGACGGTGTAGATATTTCCATTTTCATACGGATGGCGGTGTAGATATTTCCATATTGATACAGATGGCGGTGTAGATATTTCCATGTTTATACAGATGGCAGTGTAGATATTTTCGTGTTTATGCAGAGGTTGGTTTATATATTTCCATGTTTACAGAGATAGCGGTGTAGATATTTCCATGTTGATAAACATAGCGGTGTAGAGATTTCTAAGTTTATGGAGATAGCAGTGTAGATATTTCCAAGTTTATAGAGATAGCGGTATAGATATTTCCATGTTTATGGAGATAGCGGTGTAGATATTTCCATGTTTATTAAGCTAGCGGTCTAGATATTTCCATGTTTATACAGCTGGCGGTATAGATATTTCTATGTTTATAGAGATTGCAGTCTAGATATTTCCATGTTTACAGAGATAGTGTTGTAGTTATTTCCAAGTTTATAGAGATAGCGGTGTAGATATTTCCATGTTTATACAGATAGCAGTGTAGATATTTCCATGTTTATACAGATAGCGGTGTAGATATTTACATGTTTATAGAGATGGCGGTCTAGATATTTTCTTATTCATACAGATAGCGTTGCAGATATTTCCATGTTTATAGAGATGGCGGTGTAGATATTTACATGTTAATACAGACAGCGGTGTAGATATTTCCATGTTTATAGAGATGGCGGTGAAGTTATTTCCATGTTTATACAGATAGCGGTGAAGATATTTCCATGTTTATAGAGATTGCGGTGTAGACATTTCCAATTTTATACAGATAGCAGTGTTGAAATTTCCATGTTCATACAGGTAGCGGTGTAGATAGTTCCACATTTATAGAGATGGCGGTGTAGATATTTCCATGTTCATACAGATGGCAGTGTAAATATTTCCATGTTTATAGAGATGGCGGTGTAGATATTTCCATGTTTATACAGAAAGCGGCGTAGATATTTCCATGTTTACACAGATAGTTGTGTAGACCTTTCCATGTTTACACAGATAGCATTGTAGATATTTACATGTTTATAGAGATGGCGGTGTAGATATTTCCACGTTTATACAGATAGTGGTGTAGATATTTCCATTTTATACAGATATCAGTGTAGATATTTCAATGTTTATACAGATAGTGTTGTGGATACTTGCATCTTAATTCAGATGGCGGTGTAGATAAGTCCATGTTCATACATACGGCGGTGTATATGTTTCCAGTTTTATAGAGATAGCAGTGTAGTTATTTCCATGTTTATAGAGATAACGGTGTAGAGTTTTCCATGTATATACAGATAGCTATGTAGATATTCCCATGTTCATACAGATAGCAATGTAGATATTTCCATGTTCACACAGATAGCGGTGTAGATATTTCCATGTTCACACAGATAGCGGTGTAGATATTTCCACGTTCATAGAGATGACGGTGTAGATATTTCCATTTTCACACGGATGGCGGTGTAGATATTTCCATGTTCATACAGATGGCGGTGTAGATATTTCCATGTTTATACAGATGGCAGTGTAGATATTTTCGTGTTTATGCAGAGGGCGGTTTAGATATTTCCATGTTTACAGAGATAGCGGTGTAGATATTTCCATGTTGAAACACATAGAGGTGTAGAGATTTCCAAGTTTATAGAGATAGCCATGTAGATATTTCCATGTTTTAGAGATAGCGCTGTAGATAATTCCTTGTTTATACAGATAGCGGTATAGATATTTCCTTGATTCTACAGATGGCGGTGTAGATATTTCCATGTTTACAGAGACGGCAGTGTAGATAATTCCTTGTTTATAGAGGTAGTGGTGTAGTTATTTCCAAGTTTATACAGATAGCTTTGTAGATATTTCCATGTTTATACAGATAACGGTGTAGATATTTCCATGTTTTTAGAGATGGCGGTCTAGATATTACCTTGTTTATACAGATAGTGGTGTAGATATTTCAATGCTTATAGAGATAGCGGTGTAGATATTTCCATTTTTATACAGATAGCAATGTAGATATTTCCATGTTCATAAAGATAGCAGGGTAGATATTTCCATGTTTACACAGATAGCGATGTGGATATTTCCATGTTCATTCAGGTGGCGGTGTCGATATTTCTAAGTTCATACAGATGGCGGTGTACATATTTCCATGTTCATAGAGATGGCGGTGTAGATATATCCATGTCTATAGAGATAGCGGTGTGGTTATTTCCTTTTTTATTGAGATAGCAGTGTAGATATTTCTATTTATATACAGATAGCTGTGTAGATATTTCCATGTTCATACAGATAGCGGTGGAGATATTTCCATGTTCATACAGAGAGCGGTGTAGATATTTCAATCTTCATACAGATAGCGGTGTAGATATTTCAATGTTCATACAGATAGCGATGTACATATTTCCATGTTTATAGAGATAGCGGTGTAGATATTTCCATGTTTATGGACATAGCGCTGTAGGTATTTCCATTTTTATACAGATAGCAGTGTGTATTTTTCCATGTTCATACAGATAGCGGTGTATATATTTTCACATTTAAAGAGATGGCGGAGTAGATATATCCATGTTCATACAGTTGGTGATGTAGCTATTTCCATGTTTATAGAGATGACGTTGTAAATATTTCCATGTTAATACAGATGGCGGTGTAGATATTTCCATGTTCATAAAGATGGCCGTGTAGATATTTCCATGTTCATAGAGATGGCGGTGTAGATATTTCCATGTTTATGCAGATAGCGGTGAAGATATTTCCATGTTTATACAGATAGCGGTGTAGATATTTCCATGTTTATACAGACAGCAGTGTAGATATTTCCATGTTTATAGATATAGTGGTGTAGATAATTTCAATTTTATACAGAGAGCAGTGTAGATATTTCCAAGTTCATACAGATAGCAGTGTAGATATTTCCACCTTTATAGAGATGGCGGTGTAGATATTTCCATGTTCATACAGATGGCGGTGTAGATATTTCCATGTTTATAGAGATGGTGGTGAAGATATTTTCATGTTTACACAGATGGCAGTGTAGATATTTCCATGTTTACACAGATAGTGGTGTAGACATTTCCATGTTTACACAGATAGCGGTGTGGATATTTCCATGTTTATGCAGATAGCGGTGTAGATATTTCCATGTTTTTACAGATAGCGGTGCGGATATTTCAATGTTTTTACAGATAGTTGGGCAGATATTTCCATGTTTATACAGATAGCGGTGTAGATATTTCCATCTTAATACACATGGGGTGTAGATATGTCTATGTTCGTACAGATGGCGGTGTAGATATTTCCATGTTCATACAGATGGTGGTGTAGATATTTCGAAGTTTATAGAGATAGCGCTGTAGTTATTTTCATATTTATAGAGAAATCTGTGTAGATATTTCCATGTATATGCAGATAGCTGTGTAGATATTTCCATGTTCCTGCAGATAGCGGTGTAGATATTTCCATGTTCATCCATATTCCGGTGTAGATATATCCATGTTCATACAGATGCTGGTGTAGATATTTACATGTTTACAGAGATGGTGGTGTAGATATTTCCATGTTTATATAGAGGGCGGTTTAGATATTTCCATGTTCATACCGATGGCAGTGTATATATTTCCATGTTCATAGAGATGGCGGTGAAGATATTTCCATGTTCATACAGATGGCGGTGTGGATATTTACATGTTCATACAGATGGCGGTGTAGATATTTCCATGTTCGCATGGATGGCAGTGTAGATATTTCCATGTTCATACAGGTGGCGGTGTAGATATTTCCATGTTTATACAGATAGCAGTGTAGTTATTTCCATGTTTATAGAGGTAGCAGTGTAGATATTTCCATTTATATACAGATAGCATTGTAGATATTTGCATGTTCTTACAGATATCTGTGTAGATATTTCCATGTTCGGACAGATAGCGGTGTAGATATTTCCATGTTCATACAGATAGCAGTGTAGATATTCCCATGTTCATAGAGATAACGGTGTAGATATTTCCATGTTCATACAGATAGCCTTGTAGATATTTCCATGTTCATACAGTTAGCGGTGTAGATATTTCCATGTTCATACAGATGGCGGTGTAGATATTTACATGTTCATACAGATGGCGGTGTAGATATTTCCATGTTCATAAAGTTAGCGGTGTAGATATTTCCAAGTTCATCCAGATGCCGGTGTAGATATATCCATGTTCATACAGATGGCCGTGAAGATATTTCCATGTTCATACAGATGGCGTTGTAGATATTTCCATGTTCATACAAATGGCGGTGTAGATATTTCTATGTTCATACAGATGGCGGTGTAGATATTTCCGTGTTCATACAAATGGCGGTGTAGATATTTCCATGTTCATAGAGATGGCGGTGTAGATATTTCCATGTTTATACAGATAGCGGTATAGATATTTGCATGTTTATACAGATGGTGGTGTAGATATTTCCATGTTTATAGAGAGGGCGGTCTAGATATTTCCATGTTTATAGAGATAGTGGTGTAGTTATTTCCAAGTTTATAGAGACAGCGTTGTAGATATTTCCATGTTTATACAGATAGCGGTGTAGATATTTCCATGTTTATACAGATAGCAGTGTAGTTATTTCCATGTTTATAGAGATAGTGGTGTAGATAATTTCAATTTTATACAGATAGCAGTGTAGATAATTCCAAGTTCATACAGATTGCGGTGTAGATATTTCCACGTTTATAGAGATGGTGTTGTAGATATTTCCATGTTCATACAGATGGCGGTGTAGATATTTCCATGTATTTAGAGATGGCGGTGTAGATATTTTCATGTTTACACAGATGGCGGTGGAGATATTTCCATGTTTACACAGATAGCGGTGTAGACATTTCAGTGTTTACACATACAGCAGTGTGGATATTTCCACGTTTATGCAGATAGCGGTGTAGATATTTCCATGTTTATACAGATAGCGGTGCAGATATTTCCCTGTTTATACAGATAGTTGGGCAGATATTTCCATGTTTATACAGATAGCGGTGTAGATATTTCCATCTTAATACAGATGGCGGTGTAGATATGTCTATGTTCGTACAGATGGCGGTGTAGATATTTACATGTTCATATAGATGGCGGTGTAGATATTTCCATGTTTGTAAAGATGACGGTGTAGATATTTCCATGTTCATACAGATAGCGGTGTAGATATTTCCATGTTCATACAGATGGCGGTGTAGATATTTACATGTTCATATAGATGGCGGTGTAGATATTTCCATGTTTGTAAAGATGACGGTGTAGATATTTCCATGTTCATAGAGATGGCGGTGTAGATATTTCCATGTTTATGCAGATAGCGGTATAGGTATTTCCATATTTATACAGATGGTGGTGTAGATATTTCCATGTTTGTAGAGATGGCGGTCTAGATATTTCCATGTTTATAGAGATAGTGCTGTAGTTATTTGCAAGTTTATAGAGACAGCGTTGTAGATATTTCCATGTTTATACAGATAGCGGTGAAGATATTTCCATGTTCATGCAGATAGCGGTGTAGAAATTTCCAACTTCATACAGATATCGGTGTAGAAATTTGCATGTTCATACATATAGCGGTGTAGATATTTCCATTTTCATAGAGATGGCGGTGTAGATATTTCCATGTTCGTACACATGGCGGTGTAGATATTTCCATGTTCATAGAGATGACGGTGTAGATATTTCCATTTTCATACGGATTGCGGTGTAGATATTTCCATGTTCATACAGATGGTGGTGTAGATATTTCCATGTTTATACAGAGGGCAGTGTAGATATTTTCGTGTTTATGCAGAGGGCGGTTTAGATATTACCATGTTTACAGAGATAGCGATGTACATATTTCCATGTTGGTACACATAGCGGTGTAGAGATTTCCAAGTTTATAGAGATAGCCATGTAGATATTTCCATGTTTATAGAGATAGCACTGTAGATAATTCCTTGTTTATACAGATAGCGGTATAGATATTTCCTTGTTTCTACAGATGGCGGTGTAGATATTTCCATGTTTATAGAGACGGCAGTGTAGATATTTCCTTGTTTATAGAGGTGGTGGTGTAGTTATTTCCAAGTTTATACAGATAGCTTTGTTGATATTTCCATGTTTATACAGATAGCGGTGTAGATATTTCCATGTTTTTAGAGATGGCGGTCTAGATATTACCTTGTTTATACAGATAGTGGTGTAGATATTTCAATGTTTATAGAGATAGCGGTGTAGATATTTCCATTTTTATACAGATAGCAATGTAGATATTTCCATGTTCATAAAGATAGCGGTGTAGATAATTCCATGTTCATACAGCTAGCGGTGTAGATATTTCCATGTTCATACAGATGGCGGTGAAGATATTTCCATGTTCATACAGATGGCGGTGTAGATATTTTCATGTTTGTACCGAAGGCAGTGTAGATATTTCCATCTTCATACAGGTGGCGGTGTAGATATTTCCATTTTTATACAGATAGCAGTGTAGTTATTTCCATGTTTATAGAGACAGCTGTGTAGATATTTCCATTGATATACAGATAGCTGTGTAGATATTTGCATGTTCATACAGATAGCGGTGTAGATATTTCCATGTTCGTACAGATAGCGGTGTAGATATTTCCATGTTCATAGAGATAGCGGTGTAGATATTTCCATGTTCATACAGAGAACGGTTTAGATATTTCCATGTTCATACAGATAGCGGTGTAGATATTTCCATGTTCATACAGATGTCGGTGTAGATATTTCCATGTTCATACAGATAGCGGTGTAGAGATTTCCATGTTCATACAGATAGCGGTGTAGATATTTCCATGTTCATACAGATAGCGGTGTAGATATTTCCATGTTCATACCAATAGCGGTGTAGATATTTCCATGTTCATACAGATGGCGGTGTAGATATTTACATGTTCATACAGATGGCGGTGTAGATATTTCCATGTTCATACAGATAGCGGTGTAGAGATTTCCATGTTCATACAGATAGCGGTGTAGATATTTCCATGTTCATACAGATAGCGGTGTAGATATTTCCATGTTCATACAGATGGCGGTGTAGATATTTCCATGTTCATACAGATAGCGGTGTAGAGATTTCCATGTTCATACAGATAGCGGTGTAGATATTTCCATGTTCATACAGATAGCGGTGTAGATATTTCCATGTTCATACCAATAGCGGTCTAGGCATTTCCATGTTCATACAGTTAGCGGTGTAGATATTCCCATGTTCATACAGATAGCGGTGTAGATATTTCCATGTTCATACAGATAGCGGTGTAGTTATTTCCATGTTCATACAGATAGCGGTGTAGATATTTCCATGTTCATACAGATAGCGGTGTAGATAATTCCATGTTCATACAGCTAGCGGTGTAGATATTTCCATGTTCATACAGATGGCGGTGTAGATATTTACATGTTCATACAGATGGCGGAATAGATATTTCCATGTTCATACAGATAGCGGTGTAGATATTTCCATGTTCATACAGAGAGCGGTGTAGATAATTCCATGTTCATACAGATAGCTGTGTAGATATTTCCATGTTCATACAGATGGCGGTGTAGGTATTTCCATGTTCATACATTTAGCGGTGTAGATATTTCCATGTTCATACAGATGGCGGTGAAGATATTTCCATTTTCATACAGATGGCGGTGTACATATTTTCATGTTTGTACGGATGGCAGTGTAGATATTTCCATGTTCATACAGGTGGCGGTGTAGATATTTCCATGTTTATACAGATAGCAGTGTAGATATTTCCATGTTCATACAGATAGCGGTGTAGATATTTCCATCTTCATACCAATAGCGGTGTAGACATTTCCATGTTCATACATTTAGCGGTGTAGATATTTCCATGTTCATACAGATGGCTGTGAAGATATTTCCATGTTCATACAGATGGCGGTGTAGATATTTTCATGTTCATACAGGTGGCGGTGTAGATATTTCCATGTTTATACAGATAGCAGTGTAGTTATTTCCATGTTTATAGAGACAGCTGTGTAGATATTTCCATTGATATACAGATAGCTGTGTAGATATTTGCATGTTCATAGAGATAGCGGTGTAGATATTTCCATGTTCATACAGATAGCGGTGTAGATATTTCCATGTTCATACAGTTAGCGGTGTAGATATTTCCATGTTCATACAGATAGCGGTGTAGATATTTCCATGTTCATAGAGATAGCGGTGTAGATATTTCCATGTTCATGCAGTTAGCTGTGTAGTTATTTCCATGTTCATACAGATGGCGGTGTAGATATTTACATGTTCATACAGATGGCGGTGTAGATATTTCCATGTTCATACAGATAGCGGTGTAGATATTTCCATGTTCATACAGATAGCGGTGTAGATATTTCCATGTTCATACAGAAAGCGGCGTAGATATTTCCATGTTCATACCAATAGCGGTGTAGACATTTCCATGTTCATACATTTAGCGGTGTAGATATTTCCATGTTCATACAGATGGCGGTGTAGATATTTCCATGTTTGTACGGATGGCAGTGTAGATATTTCCATGTTCATACAGGTGGCGGTGTAGATATTTCCATGTTTATACAGATAGCACTGTAGTTATTTCCATGTTAATAGAGATAGCTGTGTAGATATTTCCATTGATATACAGATAGCTGTGTAGATATTTCCATTGATATACAGATAGCTGTGTAGATATTTGCATGTTCATACCGATAGCGGTGTAGATATTTCCATGTTCGTACAGATAGCGGTGTAGATATTTCCATGTTCATACAGATAGCGGTGTAGATATTTTCATGTTCATACAGATAACGGTGTAGACATTTCCATGTTCATACAGACACTGGTGTAGATATTTCCATGTTCATACGGTTAGCGGTGTAGATATTTCCATGTTCATACAGATGGCGGTGTAGATATTTCGAAGTTTATAAAGATAGCGCTGTAGTCATTTCCATACTTATAGAGAAATCTGTGTAGATATTTCCATGTATATTCAGATAGCTGTGTAGATATTTCCATGTTCATGCAGATAGCGGTGTAGATATTTCCATGTTCATACCGTTAGCGGTGTAGATATTTCCATGTTCATACAGATAGCGGTGTAGATATTTACATGTTCATACAGATGGCGGTGTACATATTTCCATGTTCATATAGATGGCGGTGTAGATATTTCCATGTTCATACAGATGGCGGTGTAGATATTTCCATGTTCATACAGATAGCAGTGTAGATATTTCCATGTTCATACCAATAGCGGTGTAGATATTTCCATGTACATACAGTTAGCGGTGTAGATATTTCCATGATCATACAGATGGCGGTGTAGATATTTCGACGTCTATAGAGATAGCGCTGTAGTTATTTCCATATTTATAGAGAAATCTTTGTAGATATTTCCATGTATATTTAGATAGCAGTGTAGATATTTCCATGTTCATGCAGATATCGGTGTAGACATTTCCATCTTCATCCAGATGCCGGTGTATATATATCCATGTTCATACAGATGGCGGTGAAGATATTTCCATGTTCATACAGATGGTGTTGTAGATATTTCCATGTTCATACAAATGGCGGTGTAGATATTTCCATGTTCATAGAGATGGTGGTGTAGATATTTCCATGTTCACACAAATGGCGGTGTAGATATTTCCATGTTCATAGAGATGGCGGTGTAGATATTTCCATATTTATAGAGATAGCAGTGTAGTTATTTCCATGTTTATGGAGATAGCAGTGTTGATATTCCCATTGATATACAGATAGCTGTCTAGATATTTGCATGTTCATAGAGATAGCGGTGTAGATATTTCCATGTTCATACAGATAGCGGTGTAGATATTTCCATGTTCCTACAGATACCGGTGTAAATATTTCCATGTTCATACAGATAGCGGTGTAGATATTTCCATGTTCATACAGATAGCGGTGTAGATAATTCCATGTTCATACCGTTAGCGGTGTAGATATTTCCATGTTCATGCAGATGGCGGTGTAGATATTTACATGTTCATACAAATGGCGGTGTAGATATTTCCATGTTCATACAGATAGTGGTGTAGATATTTCCATGTTCATACAGATAGCGGTGTAGATAATTCCATGTTCATACAGTTAGCTGTGTAGATATTTCCATGTTTATACAGATGGCGGTGTAGATATTTACATGTTCATACAGATGGCGGTGTGGATATTTCCATGTTCATACAGATAGCGGTGTAGATATTTCCATGTTCATACAGATGGCGGTGTAGATATTTCCATGTTCATACAGATAGCGGTGTAGATATTTCCATGTTCATACCAATAGCGGTGTAGGCATTTCCATGTTCATACATTTAGCGGTGTAGATATTTCCATGTTCATAGAGATGGCGGTGAAGATATTTCCATGTTCATACAGATGGCGGTGTAGATATTTCCATGTTTGTACGGATGGCACTGTAGATATTTCCATGTTCATACAGGTGGCGGTGTAGATATTTCCATGTTTTTACAGATAGCAGTGTAGTTATTTCCATGTTAATGGAGATAGCTGTGTGGATATTTCCATTGATATACAGATAGCTGTGTAGATATTTGCATGTTCAAACAGATAGCGGTGTAGATATTTCCATGTTAGTACAAATAGCGGTGTAGATATTTAAATATTTTACAGATAGCGGTGTAAATATTTCCATGTTCATACAGATAATGGTGTAGATATTTCCATGTTCATACAGACAGCGGTGTAGATATTTCCATGTTCATACTGTTAGCGGTGTACATATTTCCATGTTCATACAGATGGCGGTGTAGATATTTACATGTTCATACAGATGGAGGTATAGATATTTCCATGTTCGTACAGATGGCGGTGTAGACATTTCCATGTTCATGCAGATAGCGGTATAGATATTTCCATGTTTATACAGATGGTGGTGTAGATATTTCCATGTATATAGAGATGACGGTCTAGATATTTCCATGTTTACAGAGATAGTGGTGTAGTTATTTCCAAGTTTATAGAGACAGAGTTGTAGATATTTCCATGTTTATACAGATAGCGGTGAAGGTATTTCCGTGTTTATACAGATAGCGGCGTAGATATTTCCATGTTTATACAGATAGCAGTGTAGATATTTCCATGTTTATAGAGATAGTGGTGTAGATAATTTCAATTTTATACAGAGAGCAGTGTAGATATTTCCAAGTTCATGCAGATAGTGGTGTAGATATTTCCAGGTTCATACAAATGGCAGTGTAGATATTTCCATGTTCGTCCAGATAGCGGTGTAGTTATTTCCATGTTCATACAGATAGCGGTGTTGATATTTCCATGTTCATACAGATATAGGTGTAGATATTTCCATGTTCATACAGATAGCGGTGTAGATATTTCCATGTTCATACAGATGGCGGTGTAGATATTTACATATTCATACAGATGGCGGTATAGATATTTCCACGTTCGTACAGATGGCGGTGTAGATATTTCCATGTTCATACAGATGGCGGTGTAGATATTTCCATGTTTATGCAGATAGCGGTGTAGATATTTCCATGTTTATACAGATGGTGGTGTAGATATTTCCATGTTTATAGAGATGGAGGTCTAGATATTTCCATGTTTACAGAGATAGTGGTGTAGTTATTTCCAAGTATATAGAGACAGCGTTGTAAATATTTCCATGTTTATACAGATAGCTGTGAAGATATTTCCTTGTTTATACAGAGAGCGGTGTAGATATTTCCATGTTTATACAGATAGCAGTGTAGATATTTCCATGTTTATAGAGATAGTGGTGTAGATAATTTCAATTTTATACAAAGAGCAGTGTAGATATTTCCAAGTTCATACAGATAGCGGTGTAGATATTTCCACGTTTATAGAGACGGCGGTGTAGATATTTTCATATTTACACAGATGGCGGTGTAGATATTTCCATGTTTACACAGATAGCAGTGAAGACATTTCCATGTTTACACAGATAGCGGTGTGGATATTTCCATGTTTATGCAGATAGCAGTGTAGATATTTCCATGTTTATACAGATATCGGTGCGGATATTTCCATGTTTATACAGATAGTTGGGCAGATATTTCCATGTTTACACAGATAGCGGTGTAGATATTTCCATCTTAATACAGATGGCGGTGTAGATATGTCCATGTTCGTACAGATGGCGGTGTAGATATTTCCATGTTCATACAGATGGCGGTGTAGATATTTCGAAGTTTATAGAGATAGCTCTGTAGTTATTTCCATATTTATAGAGAAATCTGTGTAGATATTTCCATGTATATTCAGATAGCTGTGTAGATATTTCCATGTTCATGCAGAGAGCGGTGTAGATATTTCCATGTTCATCCAGATGCCGGTGTACATATATCCATGTTCATACAGATGGCGGTGAAGATATTTCCATGTTCATACAGATGGTGGTGTAGATATTTCCATGTCCATACAAATGGCAGTGTAGATATTTCCATGTTCATAGAGATGGCGGTGAAGATATTTCCATGTTCATACAAATGGCGGTGTAGATATTTCCATATTCATAGAGATGGCGGTGTAGATATTTCCATATTTATAGAGATAGCAGTGTAGTTATTACCATGTTTATAGAGATAGCAGTGTAGATATTTCCATTGATATACAGATAGCTGTGTAGATATTTGGATGTTCATAGAGATAGCGGTGTAGATATTTCCATGTTCATACAGATAGCGGTGTAGATATTTCCATGTTCATACAGTTAGCGGTGTAGATATTTCCATGTTCATACAGATAGCAGTGTAGATATTTCCATGTTCATAGAGATAGCGGTGTAGATATTTCCATGTTCATACAGTTAGCTGTGTAGTTATTTCCATGTTCATACAGATGGCGGTGTAGATATTTACATGTTCATACAGATGGCGGTGTAGATATTTCCATGTTCATACAGATAGCGGTGTAGATATTTCCATGTTCATACAGATAGCGGTGTAGATATTTCCATGTTCATACAGAAAGCGGCGTAGATATTTCCATGTTCATACCAATAGCGGTGTAGACATTTCCATGTTCATACATTTAGCGGTGTAGATATTTCCATGTTCATACAGATGGCGGTGAAGATATTTCCATGTTCATACAGATGGTGGTGTAGATATTTCCATGTTTGTACGGATGGCAGTGTAGATATTTCCATGTTCATACAGGTGGCGGTGTAGATATTTCCATGTTTATACAGATAGCAGTGTAGTTATTTCCATGTTAATAGAGATAGCTGTGTAGATATTTCCATTGATATACAGATAGCTGTGTAGATATTTCCATTGATATACAGATAGCTGTGTAGATATTTGCATGTTCATACAGATAGCGGTGTAGATATTTCCATGTTCGTACAGATAGCGGTGTAGATATTTCCATGTTCATACAGATAGCGGTGTAGATATTTTCATGTTCATACAGATAACGGTGTAGACATTTCCATGTTCATACAGACAGTGGTGTAGATATTTCCATGTTCATACGGTTAGGGGTGTAGATATTTCCATGTTCATACAGATGGCGGTGTAGATATTTACATGTTCATACAGATGGCGGTGTAGATATTTCCATGTTCATACAGATAGCGGTGTAGATATTTCCATGTTCATACAGATAGCGGTGTAGATATTTCCATGTTCATACAGATAGCGGTGTAGATATTTCCATGTTCATACCAATAGCGGTGTAGACATTTCCATGTTCATACATTTAGCGGTGTAGATATTTCCATGTTCATACAGATGGCAGTGAAGTTATTTCCATGTTCATACAGATGGCGGTGTAGATATTTCCATGTTTGTACGGATGGCACTGTAGATATTTCCATGTTCATACAGGTGGCGGTGTAGATATTTCCATGTTTATACAGATAGCAGTGTAGTTATTTCCATGTTAATAGAGATAGCTGTGTGGATATTTCCATTGATATACAGATAGCTGTGTAGATATTTGCATGTTCAAACAGATAGCGGTGTAGATATTTCCATGTTCGTACAGATAGCGGTGTAGATATTTAAATGTTTTACAGATAGCGGTGTAGATATTTCCATGTTCATACAGATAATGGTGTAGATATTTCCATGTTCATACAGACAGCGGTGTAGACATTTCCATGTTCATACAGTTAGCGGTGTACATATTTCCATGTTCATACAGATGGCGGTGTAGATATTTACATGTTCATACAGATGGCGGTATACATATTTCCATGTTCGTACAGATGGCGGTGTAGACATTTCCATGTTCATACAGATAGCGGTATAGATATTTCCATGTTTATACAGATGGTGGTGTAGATATTTCCATGTATATAGAGATGACGGTCTAGATATTTCCATGTTTACAGAGATAGTGGTGTAGTTATTTCCAAGTTTATAGAGACAGCGTTGTAGATATTTCCATGTTTATACAGATAGCGGTGAAGGTATTTCCATGTTTATACAGATAGCGGCGTAGATATTTCCATGTTTATACAGATAGCAGTGTAGATATTTCCATGTTTATAGAGATAGTGGTGTAGATAATTTCAATTTTATACAGAGAGCAGTGTAGATATTTCCAAGTTCATGCAGATAGTGGTGTAGATATTTCCAGGTTCATACAAATGGCGGTGTAGATATTTCCATGTTCGTCCAGATAGCGGTGTAGTTATTTCCATGTTCATACAGATAGCGGTGTTGATATTTCCATGTTCATACAGATATAGGTGTAGATATTTCCATGTTCATACAGATAGCGGTGTAGATATTTCCATGTTCATACAGATGGCGGTGTAGATATTTACATGTTCATACAGATGGCGGTGTAGATATTTACACGTTCATACAGATGGCGGTATAGATATTTCCACGTTCGTACAGATGGCGGTGTAGATATTTCCATGTTCATACAGATGGCGGTGTAGATATTTCCATGTTTATGCAGATAGCGGTGTAGATATTTCCATGTTTATACAGATGGTGGTGTAGATATTTCCATGTTTATAGAGTTGGAGGTCTAGATATTTCCATGTTTACAGAGATAGTGGTGTAGTTATTTCCAAGGATATAGAGACAGCGTTGTAAATATTTCCATGTTTATACAGATAGCTTTGAAGATATTTCCTTGTTTATACAGAGAGCGGTGTAGATATTTCCATGTTTATACAGATAGCAGTGTAGATATTTCCATGTTTATAGAGATAGTGGTGTAGATAATTTCAATTTTATACAAAGAGCAGTGTAGATATTTCCAAGTTCATACAGATAGCGGTGTAGATATTTCCACGTTTATAGAGATGGCGGTGTAGATATTTCCATGTTCATACAGATGGCGGTGCAGATATTTCCATGTTTATAGGGATGGCGGTGTAGATATTTTCATATTTACACAGATGGCGGTGTAGATATTTCCATGTTTACACAGATAGCGGTGAAGACATTTCCATGTTTACACAGATAGCGGTGTGGATATTTCCATGTTTATGCAGATAGCAGTGTAGATATTTCCATGTTTATACAGACAGCGGTGCGGATATTTCCATGTTTATACAGATAGTTGGGCAGATATTTCCATGTTTATACAGATAGCGGTGTAGATATTTCCATCTTAATACAGATGGCGGTGTAGATATGTCCATGTTCGTACAGATGGCGGTGAAGATATTTCCATGTTCATAAAGATGGCGGTGTAGATATTTCCATGTTCTTACACATGGCGGTGTAGATAGTTCCATGTTCATAGAGATGGCGATGTAGATATTTCCATGTTCATACAAATGGCGGTGTAGATATTTCCATTTTCATAGAGATGGCGGTGTAGATATTTCCATGTTTGTACAGATAGCAGTGTAGTTATTTCCATGTTTATAGAGATAGCAGTGTAGATATTTCCATTGATATACAGATAGGTGTGTAGATATTTCCATGTTCATACAGATAGCGGTGCAGATATTTCCATGTTCATACAGATAGCTGTGTATATATTTCCATGTTCATACAGATTGCGGTGTAGTTATTTCCATGTTCATACAGTTAGCGGTGTAGATATTTCCATGTTCATACAGATGGCGGTGTAGATATTTACATGTTCATACAGATGGCGGTGTAGATATTTACATGTTCATACAGATGGCGGTGTAGATATTTCCATGTTCGTATGGATGGTAGTGTAGATATTTCCATGTTCGTACAGGTGGCGGTGTAGATATTTCCATGTTTATACAGATAGCAGTGTAGTTATTTCAATGTTTATAGAGATAGCAATGTAGATATTTCCATTGATATACATATAGCTGTGTAGATATTTGCATGTTCATACAGATAGTGGTGTAGATATTTCTATGTTCATATAGATAGAGGTGTAGATATTTCCATGTTCATACAGATAGCAGTATAGATATTTCCATGTTCATATAGATAACGGTGTAGATATTTCCATGTTCATACTGATAGCGGTGTAGATATTTCCATGTTCATACAGTTAGCGGTGTAGATATTTCCATGTTCATACAGATGGCGGTGTAGATATTTACATGTTCATACAGATGGCGTTGTAGATATTTCCATGTTCGTATAGATGGTGGTGTAGATATTTCCATGTTCATAGAGATGGCGTTGTAGATATTTCCATGTTTATGCAGATAGCGGTATAGATATTTCCATGTTTATACAGAAGGTGGTGTAGATATTTCCATGTTTATAGAGATGGCGGTCTAGATATCTCCATGTTTGTCGAGATAGTGGTGTAGATATTTCCAAGTTTATAGAGACTGCCTTGTAGATATTTCCATGTTTATACAGATAGCGGTGAAGATATTTCCATGTTTATACAGATAGCGGTGTAGATATTTCCATGTTTATACAGATAGCAGTGTAGATATTTCCATGTTTATAGAGATAGTGGTGTAGATAATTTCAATTTTATACAGATAGCAGTGTAGATAATTCCTAGTTCATACAGATAGCGGTGTAGATATTTCCACGTTTATAGAGATGGCGGTGTAGATATTTCCATGTTCATACAGATGGCGGTGTAGATATTTCCATGTTTTTAGAGATGGCGGTGTAGATATTTTCATGTTTACACAGATGGCGGTGGAGATATTTTCATGTTCACACAGATAGCGGTGTAGACATTTCCATGTTTACACAGATAGCGGTGTGGATATTTCCACGTTTATGCAGATAGCGATGTAGATATTTCCATGTTTATACAGATAGCGGTGTGGATATTTCCATGTTTATACAGATAGTTGGGCATATATTTCCATGTTTATACAGATAGCGGTGTAAATATTTCCATCTTAATACAGATGGCGGTGTAGATATGTCTATGTTCGTACAGATGGCGGTGTAGATATTTCCATGATCATAGGGATGGCGGTGTAGATATTTCGAAGTTTATAGAGGTAGCGCTGTAGTTATTTCCAAATTTATAGAGAAATCTGTGTTGATATTTCCATGTATATGCAGATAGTTGTGTAGATATTTCCATGTTCATGCAGATAGCGGTGTAGATATTTCAATGTTATTCCATATGCCGGTGTAGATATATCCATGTTCATACAGATGGCGGTGAAGATATTTCCATGTTCATACAGATGGCGGTGTAGATATTTCCATGTTCATACACATGGCGGTGTAGATATATCCATGTTCATAGAGATGGCGGTGTAGATATTTCCATGTTCATACAAATGGCGGTGTAGATATTTCCATGTTCATAGAGATGGCGGTGTAGATATTTCCATGTTTATACAGATAGCAGTGTAGTTATTTCCATGTTTATAGAGATAGCAGTGTAGATATTTCCATTGATATACAGATAGCTGTGTAGATATTTGCATGTTCATACAGTAGTGGTGTAGATATTTCCATGTTCATACTGATAGCGGTGTAGATATTTCCATGTTCATACAGTTAGCGGTGTAGATATTTCCATGTTTATACAGATGGCGGTGTAGATATTTCCATGTTCATACAGATGGCGGTGTAGATATTTACATGTTCATACAGATGGCGGTGTAGATATTTCCATGTTCGTACGGATCGCAGTGTAGATATTTCCATGTTCATACAGGTGGCGGTGTAGATATTTCCTTGTTTTTACAGATAGCTGTGTAGTTATTTCCGTGTTTATAGAGATAGCAGTGTAGATATTTCCATTGATATACAGATAGCTGTGTAGATATTTGCATGTTCATACAGATAGCGGTGTAGATATTTTCATGTTCATACAGATAGCGGTGTAGATATTTCCATGTTCATACACATAGCGGTGTAGATATTTCCATTTTCATACAGATAACGGTGTAGATATTTCCATTTTCATACAGATAGCGGTGTAGATATTTCCATGTTCACACAGATAGCGGTGTAGATATTTCCATGTTCATACAGTTAGAGGTGTAGATATTTCCATGTTCATGTAGATAGCGGTGTAGTTATTTCCATGTTCATCCAGATGCCGGTGTGTATATATCCATGTTAATACAGATGGCGGTGAAGATATTTCCATGTTCATAAAGATGGCGGTGTAGATATTTCCATGTTCTTACACATGGCGGTGTAGATAGTTCCATGTTCATAGAGATGGCGATGTAGATATTTCCATGTTCATACAAATGGCGGTGTAGATATTTCCATGTTCATAGAGATGGCGGTGTAGATATTTCCATGTTTATACAGATAGCAGTGTAGTTATTTCCATGTTTATAGACATAGCAGTGTAGATATTTCCATTGATATACAGATAGCTGTGTAGATACTTGCATGTTCATACAGATAGCGGTGTAGATATTTCCATGTTAATACTGATAGCGGTGTAGATATTTCCATGTTCACACAGTTAGCGGTGTAGATATTTCCATGTTCATACTGATGGCGGTGTAGATATTTCCATGTTCATACAGATTGCGGTGTAGATATTTACATGTTCATACAGATGGCGGTGTAGATATTTCCATGTTCGTACGGATGGCAGTGTAGATATTTCCATGTTCATACAGGTGGCGGTGTAGATATTCCCATGTTTTTACAGATAGCTGTGTAGTTATTTCCATGTTTATAGAGATAGCAGTGTAGATATTTCCATTGATATACAGATAGCTGTGTAGATATTTGCAAGTTCATACAGATAGCGGTGTAGATATTTCCATGTTCATACAGATAGTGGTGTAGATATTTCCATGTTCATACACATAGCGGTGTAGATATTTCCATGTTCATACAGGTAACGGTGTAGATATTTCCATGTTCATACAGATAGCGGTGTAGATATTTCCATGTTCACACAGATAGCGGTGTAGATATTTCATTGTTCATACAGTTAGCGGTGTAGATATTTCCATGTTCAAGCAGATAGCGGTGTAGATCTTTCCATGTTCATCCAGATGCCGGTGTAGATATATCCATGTTCATACAGATGGCGGTGAAGTTATTTCCATGTTCATACAGATGGCGGTGTAGATATTTCAATGTTCATACAAATGGCGGTGTAGATATTTCTATGTTCATACAGATGGCGGTGTAGATATTTCCGTGTTCATACAAATGGCGGTGTAGATATTTCCATGTTCTTAGAGATGGCGGTGTAGATATTTCCATGTTTATACAGATAGCAATGTAGATATTTCCATGTTTATAGAGATAGCGGTGTAGATATTTCCATTGATATACAGAGAGCTGTGTAGATATTTGCATTTTCATACAGATAGCGGTGTAGATATTACCATGTTCATACAGATAGCGGTGTAGATATTTCCATGTTCATACAGATATCGGTGAAGATATTTCCATGTTTTACAGATAGCGGTGTAGATATTTCCATGTTCATACAGATAGCGGTGTAGATATTTCCATGTTTATAGAGATGGTGGTCTAGATATTTCCATGTTTATAGAGATAGTGGTGTAGTTATTTTCAAGTTTATAGAGACAGCGGTGTAGATATTTCCATGTTTATGCAGACAGTGGTATAGGTATTTCCATGTTCATACAGATTTCGGTGTAGATATTTCCATATTTTTAGAGATGGCGGTGTAGATATGTTCACGTTTAAACAGATGGCGGTGGAGATATTTCCATGTTTACACAGATAGCGGTGCAGACATTTCCATGTTTACACAGATAGCGGTGTAGATATTTCCATGTTTATACAGATAGCGGTGCGGATATTTCCATGTTTATACAGATAGTTGGGCAAATATTTCCATGTTTATACAGATAGCGGTGTAGATATTTCCATCTTAATACAGATGGCGGTGTAGATATGTCCATATTCGTACAGATGGTGGTGTAGATATTTCCATGTTCATACAGATGGCGGTGTAGATATTTCGAAGTTTATAGAGATTGCGCTGCAGTTATTTCCATATTTATAGAGAAATCTGTGTAGATATTTCCATTTATATGCAGATAGCTGTGTAGATATTTCCATGTTCATGCAGATAGCTGTGTAGATATTTCCATGTTCATCCAGATGCCGGTGTGGATATATCCATGTTCATACAGATGGCGGTGAAGATATTTCCATGTTCTTACACATGGCGGTGTAGATATTTCCATGTTCATAGAGATGGCGATGTAGATATTTCCATGTTCATACAAATGGCGGTGTAGATATTTCCATGTTCATAGAGATGGCGATGTAGATATTTCCATGTTTATACAGATCGCAGTGTAGTTATTTCCATGTTTATAGACATAGCAGTGTAGATATTTCAATTGATATACAGATAGCTGTGTAGATATTTGCATGTTCATTCAGATAGCGGTGTAGATATTTCCATGTTAATACTGATAGCGGTGTAGATATTTCCATGTTCACACAGTTAGCGGTGTAGATATTTCCATGTTCATACTGATGGCGGTGTAGATATTTCCATGTTCATACAGATGGCGGTGTAGATATTTACATGTTCATACAGATGGCGGTGTAGATATTTCCATTTTCGTACGGATGGCAGCGTTGATATTTCCATGTTCATACAGGTGGCGGTGTAGATATTCCCATGTTTTTACAGATAGCTGTGTAGTTATTTCCATGTTTATAGAGATAGCAGTGTAGATATTTCCATTGATATACAGATAGCTGTGTAGAAATTTGCATGTTCATACTGATAGCGGTGTAGTTATTTACATGTTCATACAGATAGCGGTGTAGATATTTCCATGTTCATACACATAGCGGTGTAGATATTTCCATGTTCATACAGATAACGGTGTAGACATTTCCATCTTCATACAGATAGCGGTGTAGATATTTCCATGTTCACACACATAGCGGTGTAGATATTTCCATGATCATACAGTTAGCGGTGTAGATATTTCCATGTTCATGCAGATAGCGGTATAGATATTTCCATGTTCATCCAGATGCTGGTGTAGATATATCCATGTTCATACAGATGGCGGTGAAGATATTTCCATGTTCATACAGATGGCGGTGTAGATATTTCCATGTTCATACAAATGGCGGTGTAGATATTTCTATGTTCATGCAGATGGCGGTGTAGATATTTCCGTGTTCATAAAAATGGCGGTGTAGATATTTCCATGTTCATAGAGATGGCGGTGTAGATATTTCCATGTTTATACAGATAGCAATGTAGATATTTCCATGTTTATAGAGATAGCGGTGTAGATATTTCCATTGATATACAGACAGCTGTGTAGATATTTGCATGTTCATACAGATAACGGTGTAGATATTTCCATGTTCATACAGATAGCGGTGTAGATATTTCCATGTTCATACAGATGGCGGTGTAGATATTTCCATGTTCATACAGATGGCGGTGTAGATATTTCCATGTTTGTACAGATAGCAGTGTAGTTATTTCCATGTTTATAGAGATAGCAGTGTTGATATTTCCATTGATATACAGATAGGTGTGTAGATATTTCCATGTTCATACAGATAGCGGTGTAGTTATTTCCATGTTCATACAGTTAGCGGTGTAGATATTTCCATGTTCATACAGATGGCGGTGTAGGAATTTACATGTTCATACAGATGGCGGTGTAGATATTTACATGTTCATACAGATGGCGGTGTAGATATTTCCATGTTCGTACAGATGGTAGTGTAGATATCTCCATGTTCATACAGGTGGCGGTGTAGATATTTCCATGTTCATACAGATAGCAGTGTAGTTATTTCCATGTTTTTAGAGATAGCAGTGTAGGAATTTCCATTGATATACAGATAGCTGTGTAGATATTTACATGTTCATACAGATGGCGGTGTAGATATTTCCATGTTCGTACGGATGGCAGTGTAGATATTTCCATGTTCGTACAGGTGGCGGTGTAGATATTTCCATGTTTATACAGATAGCAGTGTAGTTATTTCAATGTTTATAGAGATAGCAACGTAGATATTTCCATTGATATACATATAGCTCTGTAGATATTTGCATGTTCATACAGATAGTGGTGTAGATATTTCCATGTTCATATAGATAGAGGTGTAGATATTTCCATGTTCATACAGATAGCAGTGTAGATATTTCCATGTTCATACAGATAACGGTGTAGATATTTCCATGTTCATACTGATAGCGGTGTAGATATTTCCATGTTCATACAGTTAGCGGTGTAGATATTTCCATGTTCATACAGATGGCGGTGTAGATATTTACATGTTCATACAGATGGCGTTGTAGATATTTCCATGTTCGTACAGATGGTGGTGTAGATATTTCCATGTTCATAGAGATGGCGGTGTAGATATTTCCATGTTTATGCAGATAGCGGTATAGATATTTCCATGTTTATACAGAAGGTGGTGTAGATATTTCCATGTTTATAGAGATGGCGGTCTAGATATCTCCATGTTTATCGAGATAGTGGTGTAGTTATTTCCAAGTTTATAGAGACTGCCTTGTAGATATTTCCATGTTTATACAGATAGCGGTGAAGATATTTCCATGTTTATACAGATAGCGGTGTAGATATTTCCATGTTTATACAGATAGCAGTGTAGATATTTCCATGTTTATAGAGATAGTGGTGTATATAATTTCAATTTTATACAGATAGCAGTGTAGATAATTCCTAGTTCATACAGATAGCGGTGTAGATATTTCCACGTTTATATAGATGGCGGTGTAGATATTTCCATGTTCATACAGATGGCGGTGTAGATATTTGCATGTTTTTAGAGATGGCGGTGTAGATATTTTCATGTTTACACAGATGGCGGTGGAGATATTTCCATGTTTACACAGATAGCGGTGTAGACATTTCCATGTTTACACAGATAGCTGTGTGGATATTTCCAAGTTTATGCAGATAGCGATGTAGATATTTCCATGTTTATACAGATAGCGGTGTGGATATTTCCATGTTTATACAGATAGTTGGGCATATATTTCCAAGTTTATACAGATAGCGGTGTAGATATTTCCATCTTAATACAGATGGCGGTGTAGATATGTCTATGTTCGTACAGATGGCGGTGTAGATATTTCCATGATCATAGGGATGGCGGTGTAGATATTTCGAAGTTTATAGAGGTAGCGCTGTAGTTATTTCCAAATTTATAGAGAAATCTGTGTTGATATTTCCATGTATATGCAGATAGTTGTGTAGATATTTCCATGTTCATGCAGATAGCGGTGTAGATATTTCCATGTTCTTCCATATGCCGGTGTAGATATATCCATATTCATAGAGATGGCGGTGTAGATATTTCCATGTTAATACAGATAGCAGTGTAGTTATTTCCATGTTTATAGAGATAGCAGTGTAGATATTTCCATTGATATACAGATAGCTGTGTAGATATTTGCATGTTCATACAGTAGTGGTGTAGATATTTCCATGTTCATACTGATAGCGGTGTAGATATTTCCATGTTCATACAGTTAGCGGTGTAGATATTTCCATGTTCATACAGATGGCGGTGTAGATATTTCCATGTTCATACAGATGGCGGTGTAGATATTTACATGTTCATACAGATGGCGGTGTAGATATTTCCATGTTCATACGGATGGCAGTGTAGATATTTCCATGTTCATACAGGTGGCGTTGTAGATATTTCCATGTTTATAGAGATGGTGGTCTAGATATTTCCATGTTTATAGAGATAGTGGTGTAGTTATTTTCAAGTTTATAGAGACAGCGGTGTAGATATTTCCATGTTTATGCAGACAGTGGTATAGGTATTTCCATGTTCATACAGATTTCGGTGTAGATATTTCCATGTTTTTAGAGATGGCGGTGTAGATATTTTCACGTTTACACAGATGGCGGTGGAGATATTTCCATGTTTACACAGATAGCGGTGCAGACATTTCCATGTTTACACAGATAGCGGTGTAGATATTTCCATGTTTATACAGATAGCGGTGCGGATATTTCCATGTTTATACAGATAGTTGGGCAAATATTTCCATGTTTATACAGATAGCGGTGTAGATATTTCCATCTTAATACAGATGGCGGTGTAGATATGTCCATATTCGTACAGATGGTGGTGTAGATATTTCCATGTTCATACAGATGGCGGTGTAGATATTTCGAAGTTTATAGAGATTGCGCTGCAGTTATTTCCATATTTATAGAGAAATCTGTGTAGATATTTCCATTTATATGCAGATAGCTGTGTAGATATTTCCATGTTCATGCAGATAGCTGTGTAGATATTTCCATGTTCATCCAGATGCCGGTGTGGATATATCCATGTTCATACAGATGGCGGTGAAGATATTTCCATGTTCTTACACATGGCGGTGTAGATATTTCCATGTTCATAGAGATGGCGATGTAGATATTTCCATGTTCATACAAATGGCGGTGTAGATATTTCCATGTTCATAGAGATGGCGATGTAGATATTTCCATGTTTATACAGATAGCAGTGTAGTTATTTCCATGTTTATAGACATAGCAGTGTAGATATTTCAATTGATATACAGATAGCTGTGTAGATATTTGCATGTTCATTCAGATAGCGGTGTAGATATTTCCATGTTAATACTGATAGCGGTGTAGATATTTCCATGTTCACACAGTTAGCGGTGTAGATATTTCCATGTTCATACTGATGGCGGTGTAGATATTTCCATGTTCATACAGATGGCGGTGTAGATATTTACATGTTCATACAGATGGCGGTGTAGATATTTCCATGTTCGTACGGATGGCAGTGTAGATATTTCCATGTTCATACAGGTTGCGGTGTAGATATTTCCATGTTTTTACAGATAGCTGTGTAGTTATTTCCGTGTTTATAGAGATAGCAGTGTAGATATTTCCATTGATATACAGATAGCTGTGTAGATATTTGCATGTTCATACAGATAGCGGTGTAGATATTTTCATGTTCATACAGATAGCGGTGTAGATATTTCCATGTTCATACACATAGCGGTGTAGATATTTCCATTTTCATACAGATAACGGTGTAGATATTTCCATGTTCATACAGATAGCGGTGTAGATATTTCCATGTTCACACAGAGAGCGGTGTAGATATTTCCATGTTCATACAGTTAGCGGTGTAGATATTTCCATGTTCATGTAGATAGCGGTGTAGTTATTTCCATGTTCATCCAGATGCCGGTGTAGATATATCCATGTTCATACAGATAGCTGTGTAGATATTTACATGTTCATTCAGATAGCGGTGCAGATATTTCCATGTTCATACAGATAGCTGTGTAGATATTTCCATGTTCATACAGATAGCGGTGTAGATATTTCCATGTTCATACACATAGCGGTGTAGATATTTCAATCTTCATACAGATAGCGGTGTAGAAATTTCCATGTTCATACATGTAGCGGTGTAGATATTTCCATGTTCATAGAGATGGCGGTGTAGATATTTCCATGTTCATACAGATAGCGGTGTAGAAATTTCCAACTTCATACAGGTAGCGGTGTAGAAATTTCCATGTTCATACATGTAGCGGTGTAGATATTTCCATGTTCATAGAGATGGCGGTGTAGATATTTCCATGTTCGTACACATGGCGGTGTAGATATTTCCATGTTCATAGAGATGACGGTGTAGATATTTCCATTTTCATACGGATGGCGGTGTAGATATTTCCATATTGATACAGATGGCGGTGTAGATATTTCCATGTTTATACAGATGGCAGTGTAGATATTTTCGTGTTTATGCAGAGGTTGGTTTATATATTTCCATGTTTACAGAGATAGCGGTGTAGATATTTCCATGTTGATAAACATAGCGGTGTAGAGATTTCTAAGTTTATGGAGATAGCAGTGTAGATATTTCCAAGTTTATAGAGATAGCGGTATAGATATTTCCATGTTTATGGAGATAGCGGTGTAGATATTTCCATGTTTATTAAGCTAGCGGTCTAGATATTTCCATGTTTATACAGCTGGCGGTATAGATATTTCTATGTTTATAGAGATTGCAGTCTAGATATTTCCATGTTTACAGAGATAGTGTTGTAGTTATTTCCAAGTTTATAGAGATAGCGGTGTAGATATTTCCATGTTTATACAGATAGCAGTGTAGATATTTCCATGTTTATACAGATAGCGGTGTAGATATTTACATGTTTATAGAGATGGCGGTCTAGATATTTTCTTATTCATACAGATAGCGTTGCAGATATTTCCATGTTTATAGAGATGGCGGTGTAGATATTTACATGTTAATACAGACAGCGGTGTAGATATTTCCATGTTTATAGAGATGGCGGTGAAGTTATTTCCATGTTTATACAGATAGCGGTGAAGATATTTCCATGTTTATAGAGATTGCGGTGTAGACATTTCCAATTTTATACAGATAGCAGTGTTGAAATTTCCATGTTCATACAGGTAGCGGTGTAGATAGTTCCACATTTATAGAGATGGCGGTGTAGATATTTCCATGTTCATACAGATGGCAGTGTAAATATTTCCATGTTTATAGAGATGGCGGTGTAGATATTTCCATGTTTATACAGAAAGCGGCGTAGATATTTCCATGTTTACACAGATAGTTGTGTAGACCTTTCCATGTTTACACAGATAGCATTGTAGATATTTACATGTTTATAGAGATGGCGGTGTAGATATTTCCACGTTTATACAGATAGTGGTGTAGATATTTCCATTTTATACAGATATCAGTGTAGATATTTCAATGTTTATACAGATAGTGTTGTGGATACTTGCATCTTAATTCAGATGGCGGTGTAGATAAGTCCATGTTCATACATACGGCGGTGTATATGTTTCCAGTTTTATAGAGATAGCAGTGTAGTTATTTCCATGTTTATAGAGATAACGGTGTAGAGTTTTCCATGTATATACAGATAGCTATGTAGATATTCCCATGTTCATACAGATAGCAATGTAGATATTTCCATGTTCACACAGATAGCGGTGTAGATATTTCCATGTTCACACAGATAGCGGTGTAGATATTTCCACGTTCATAGAGATGACGGTGTAGATATTTCCATTTTCACACGGATGGCGGTGTAGATATTTCCATGTTCATACAGATGGCGGTGTAGATATTTCCATGTTTATACAGATGGCAGTGTAGATATTTTCGTGTTTATGCAGAGGGCGGTTTAGATATTTCCATGTTTACAGAGATAGCGGTGTAGATATTTCCATGTTGAAACACATAGAGGTGTAGAGATTTCCAAGTTTATAGAGATAGCCATGTAGATATTTCCATGTTTTAGAGATAGCGCTGTAATTCCTTGTTTATACAGATAGCGGTATAGATATTTCCTTGATTCTACAGATGGCGGTGTAGATATTTCCATGTTTACAGAGACGGCAGTGTAGATAATTCCTTGTTTATAGAGGTAGTGGTGTAGTTATTTCCAAGTTTATACAGATAGCTTTGTAGATATTTCCATGTTTATACAGATAACGGTGTAGATATTTCCATGTTTTTAGAGATGGCGGTCTAGATATTACCTTGTTTATACAGATAGTGGTGTAGATATTTCAATGCTTATAGAGATAGCGGTGTAGATATTTCCATTTTTATACAGATAGCAATGTAGATATTTCCATGTTCATAAAGATAGCAGGGTAGATATTTCCATGTTTACACAGATAGCGATGTGGATATTTCCATGTTCATTCAGGTGGCGGTGTCGATATTTCTAAGTTCATACAGATGGCGGTGTACATATTTCCATGTTCATAGAGATGGCGGTGTAGATATATCCATGTCTATAGAGATAGCGGTGTGGTTATTTCCTTTTTTATTGAGATAGCAGTGTAGATATTTCTATTTATATACAGATAGCTGTGTAGATATTTCCATGTTCATACAGATAGCGGTGGAGATATTTCCATGTTCATACAGAGAGCGGTGTAGATATTTCAATCTTCATACAGATAGCGGTGTAGATATTTCAATGTTCATACAGATAGCGATGTACATATTTCCATGTTTATAGAGATAGCGGTGTAGATATTTCCATGTTTATGGACATAGCGCTGTAGGTATTTCCATTTTTATACAGATAGCAGTGTGTATTTTTCCATGTTCATACAGATAGCGGTGTATATATTTTCACATTTAAAGAGATGGCGGAGTAGATATATCCATGTTCATACAGTTGGTGATGTAGCTATTTCCATGTTTATAGAGATGACGTTGTAAATATTTCCATGTTAATACAGATGGCGGTGTAGATATTTCCATGTTCATAAAGATGGCCGTGTAGATATTTCCATGTTCATAGAGATGGCGGTGTAGATATTTCCATGTTTATGCAGATAGCGGTGAAGATATTTCCATGTTTATACAGATAGCGGTGTAGATATTTCCATGTTTATACAGACAGCAGTGTAGATATTTCCATGTTTATAGATATAGTGGTGTAGATAATTTCAATTTTATACAGAGAGCAGTGTAGATATTTCCAAGTTCATACAGATAGCAGTGTAGATATTTCCACCTTTATAGAGATGGCGGTGTAGATATTTCCATGTTCATACAGATGGCGGTGTAGATATTTCCATGTTTATAGAGATGGTGGTGAAGATATTTTCATGTTTACACAGATGGCAGTGTAGATATTTCCATGTTTACACAGATAGTGGTGTAGACATTTCCATGTTTACACAGATAGCGGTGTGGATATTTCCATGTTTATGCAGATAGCGGTGTAGATATTTCCATGTTTTTACAGATAGCGGTGCGGATATTTCAATGTTTTTACAGATAGTTGGGCAGATATTTCCATGTTTATACAGATAGCGGTGTAGATATTTCCATCTTAATACACATGGGGTGTAGATATGTCTATGTTCGTACAGATGGCGGTGTAGATATTTCCATGTTCATACAGATGGTGGTGTAGATATTTCGAAGTTTATAGAGATAGCGCTGTAGTTATTTTCATATTTATAGAGAAATCTGTGTAGATATTTCCATGTATATGCAGATAGCTGTGTAGATATTTCCATGTTCCTGCAGATAGCGGTGTAGATATTTCCATGTTCATCCATATTCCGGTGTAGATATATCCATGTTCATACAGATGCTGGTGTAGATATTTACATGTTTACAGAGATGGTGGTGTAGATATTTCCATGTTTATATAGAGGGCGGTTTAGATATTTCCATGTTCATACCGATGGCAGTGTATATATTTCCATGTTCATAGAGATGGCGGTGAAGATATTTCCATGTTCATACAGATGGCGGTGTGGATATTTACATGTTCATACAGATGGCGGTGTAGATATTTCCATGTTCGCATGGATGGCAGTGTAGATATTTCCATGTTCATACAGGTGGCGGTGTAGATATTTCCATGTTTATACAGATAGCAGTGTAGTTATTTCCATGTTTATAGAGGTAGCAGTGTAGATATTTCCATTTATATACAGATAGCATTGTAGATATTTGCATGTTCTTACAGATATCTGTGTAGATATTTCCATGTTCGGACAGATAGCGGTGTAGATATTTCCATGTTCATACAGATAGCAGTGTAGATATTCCCATGTTCATAGAGATAACGGTGTAGATATTTCCATGTTCATACAGATAGCCTTGTAGATATTTCCATGTTCATACAGTTAGCGGTGTAGATATTTCCATGTTCATACAGATGGCGGTGTAGATATTTACATGTTCATACAGATGGCGGTGTAGATATTTCCATGTTCATAAAGTTAGCGGTGTAGATATTTCCAAGTTCATCCAGATGCCGGTGTAGATATATCCATGTTCATACAGATGGCCGTGAAGATATTTCCATGTTCATACAGATGGCGTTGTAGATATTTCCATGTTCATACAAATGGCGGTGTAGATATTTCTATGTTCATACAGATGGCGGTGTAGATATTTCCGTGTTCATACAAATGGCGGTGTAGATATTTCCATGTTCATAGAGATGGCGGTGTAGATATTTCCATGTTTATACAGATAGCGGTATAGATATTTGCATGTTTATACAGATGGTGGTGTAGATATTTCCATGTTTATAGAGAGGGCGGTCTAGATATTTCCATGTTTATAGAGATAGTGGTGTAGTTATTTCCAAGTTTATAGAGACAGCGTTGTAGATATTTCCATGTTTATACAGATAGCGGTGTAGATATTTCCATGTTTATACAGATAGCAGTGTAGTTATTTCCATGTTTATAGAGATAGTGGTGTAGATAATTTCAATTTTATACAGATAGCAGTGTAGATAATTCCAAGTTCATACAGATTGCGGTGTAGATATTTCCACGTTTATAGAGATGGTGTTGTAGATATTTCCATGTTCATACAGATGGCGGTGTAGATATTTCCATGTATTTAGAGATGGCGGTGTAGATATTTTCATGTTTACACAGATGGCGGTGGAGATATTTCCATGTTTACACAGATAGCGGTGTAGACATTTCAGTGTTTACACATACAGCAGTGTGGATATTTCCACGTTTATGCAGATAGCGGTGTAGATATTTCCATGTTTATACAGATAGCGGTGCAGATATTTCCCTGTTTATACAGATAGTTGGGCAGATATTTCCATGTTTATACAGATAGCGGTGTAGATATTTCCATCTTAATACAGATGGCGGTGTAGATATGTCTATGTTCGTACAGATGGCGGTGTAGATATTTACATGTTCATATAGATGGCGGTGTAGATATTTCCATGTTTGTAAAGATGACGGTGTAGATATTTCCATGTTCATACAGATAGCGGTGTAGATATTTCCATGTTCATACAGATGGCGGTGTAGATATTTACATGTTCATATAGATGGCGGTGTAGATATTTCCATGTTTGTAAAGATGACGGTGTAGATATTTCCATGTTCATAGAGATGGTGGTGTAGATATTTCCATGTTTATGCAGATAGCGGTATAGGTATTTCCATATTTATACAGATGGTGGTGTAGATATTTCCATGTTTGTAGAGATGGCGGTCTAGATATTTCCATGTTTATAGAGATAGTGCTGTAGTTATTTGCAAGTTTATAGAGACAGCGTTGTAGATATTTCCATGTTTATACAGATAGCGGTGAAGATATTTCCATGTTCATGCAGATAGCGGTGTAGAAATTTCCAACTTCATACAGATATCGGTGTAGAAATTTGCATGTTCATACATATAGCGGTGTAGATATTTCCATTTTCATAGAGATGGCGGTGTAGATATTTCCATGTTCGTACACATGGCGGTGTAGATATTTCCATGTTCATAGAGATGACGGTGTAGATATTTCCATTTTCATACGGATTGCGGTGTAGATATTTCCATGTTCATACAGATGGTGGTGTAGATATTTCCATGTTTATACAGAGGGCAGTGTAGATATTTTCGTGTTTATGCAGAGGGCGGTTTAGATATTACCATGTTTACAGAGATAGCGATGTACATATTTCCATGTTGGTACACATAGCGGTGTAGAGATTTCCAAGTTTATAGAGATAGCCATGTAGATATTTCCATGTTTATAGAGATAGCACTGTAGATAATTCCTTGTTTATACAGATAGCGGTATAGATATTTCCTTGTTTCTACAGATGGCGGTGTAGATATTTCCATGTTTATAGAGACGGCAGTGTAGATATTTCCTTGTTTATAGAGGTGGTGGTGTAGTTATTTCCAAGTTTATACAGATAGCTTTGTTGATATTTCCATGTTTATACAGATAGCGGTGTAGATATTTCCATGTTTTTAGAGATGGCGGTCTAGATATTACCTTGTTTATACAGATAGTGGTGTAGATATTTCAATGTTTATAGAGATAGCGGTGTAGATATTTCCATTTTTATACAGATAGCAATGTAGATATTTCCATGTTCATAAAGATAGCGGTGTAGATAATTCCATGTTCATACAGCTAGCGGTGTAGATATTTCCATGTTCATACAGATGGCGGTGAAGATATTTCCATGTTCATACAGATGGCGGTGTAGATATTTTCATGTTTGTACCGAAGGCAGTGTAGATATTTCCATCTTCATACAGGTGGCGGTGTAGATATTTCCATTTTTATACAGATAGCAGTGTAGTTATTTCCATGTTTATAGAGACAGCTGTGTAGATATTTCCATTGATATACAGATAGCTGTGTAGATATTTGCATGTTCATACAGATAGCGGTGTAGATATTTCCATGTTCGTACAGATAGCGGTGTAGATATTTCCATGTTCATAGAGATAGCGGTGTAGATATTTCCATGTTCATACAGAGAACGGTTTAGATATTTCCATGTTCATACAGATAGCGGTGTAGATATTTCCATGTTCATACAGATGTCGGTGTAGATATTTCCATGTTCATACAGATAGCGGTGTAGAGATTTCCATGTTCATACAGATAGCGGTGTAGATATTTCCATGTTCATACAGATAGCGGTGTAGATATTTCCATGTTCATACCAATAGCGGTGTAGATATTTCCATGTTCATACAGATGGCGGTGTAGATATTTACATGTTCATACAGATGGCGGTGTAGATATTTCCATGTTCATACAGATAGCGGTGTAGAGATTTCCATGTTCATACAGATAGCGGTGTAGATATTTCCATGTTCATACAGATAGCGGTGTAGATATTTCCATGTTCATACAGATGGCGGTGTAGATATTTCCATGTTCATACAGATAGCGGTGTAGAGATTTCCATGTTCATACAGATAGCGGTGTAGATATTTCCATGTTCATACAGATAGCGGTGTAGATATTTCCATGTTCATACCAATAGCGGTCTAGGCATTTCCATGTTCATACAGTTAGCGGTGTAGATATTCCCATGTTCATACAGATAGCGGTGTAGATATTTCCATGTTCATACAGATAGCGGTGTAGTTATTTCCATGTTCATACAGATAGCGGTGTAGATATTTCCATGTTCATACAGATAGCGGTGTAGATAATTCCATGTTCATACAGCTAGCGGTGTAGATATTTCCATGTTCATACAGATGGCGGTGTAGATATTTACATGTTCATACAGATGGCGGAATAGATATTTCCATGTTCATACAGATAGCGGTGTAGATATTTCCATGTTCATACAGAGAGCGGTGTAGATAATTCCATGTTCATACAGATAGCTGTGTAGATATTTCCATGTTCATACAGATGGCGGTGTAGGTATTTCCATGTTCATACATTTAGCGGTGTAGATATTTCCATGTTCATACAGATGGCGGTGAAGATATTTCCATTTTCATACAGATGGCGGTGTACATATTTTCATGTTTGTACGGATGGCAGTGTAGATATTTCCATGTTCATACAGGTGGCGGTGTAGATATTTCCATGTTTATACAGATAGCAGTGTAGATATTTCCATGTTCATACAGATAGCGGTGTAGATATTTCCATCTTCATACCAATAGCGGTGTAGACATTTCCATGTTCATACATTTAGCGGTGTAGATATTTCCATGTTCATACAGATGGCTGTGAAGATATTTCCATGTTCATACAGATGGCGGTGTAGATATTTTCATGTTCATACAGGTGGCGGTGTAGATATTTCCATGTTTATACAGATAGCAGTGTAGTTATTTCCATGTTTATAGAGACAGCTGTGTAGATATTTCCATTGATATACAGATAGCTGTGTAGATATTTGCATGTTCATAGAGATAGCGGTGTAGATATTTCCATGTTCATACAGATAGCGGTGTAGATATTTCCATGTTCATACAGTTAGCGGTGTAGATATTTCCATGTTCATACAGATAGCGGTGTAGATATTTCCATGTTCATAGAGATAGCGGTGTAGATATTTCCATGTTCATGCAGTTAGCTGTGTAGTTATTTCCATGTTCATACAGATGGCGGTGTAGATATTTACATGTTCATACAGATGGCGGTGTAGATATTTCCATGTTCATACAGATAGCGGTGTAGATATTTCCATGTTCATACAGATAGCGGTGTAGATATTTCCATGTTCATACAGAAAGCGGCGTAGATATTTCCATGTTCATACCAATAGCGGTGTAGACATTTCCATGTTCATACATTTAGCGGTGTAGATATTTCCATGTTCATACAGATGGCGGTGTAGATATTTCCATGTTTGTACGGATGGCAGTGTAGATATTTCCATGTTCATACAGGTGGCGGTGTAGATATTTCCATGTTTATACAGATAGCACTGTAGTTATTTCCATGTTAATAGAGATAGCTGTGTAGATATTTCCATTGATATACAGATAGCTGTGTAGATATTTCCATTGATATACAGATAGCTGTGTAGATATTTGCATGTTCATACCGATAGCGGTGTAGATATTTCCATGTTCGTACAGATAGCGGTGTAGATATTTCCATGTTCATACAGATAGCGGTGTAGATATTTTCATGTTCATACAGATAACGGTGTAGACATTTCCATGTTCATACAGACACTGGTGTAGATATTTCCATGTTCATACGGTTAGCGGTGTAGATATTTCCATGTTCATACAGATGGCGGTGTAGATATTTCGAAGTTTATAAAGATAGCGCTGTAGTCATTTCCATACTTATAGAGAAATCTGTGTAGATATTTCCATGTATATTCAGATAGCTGTGTAGATATTTCCATGTTCATGCAGATAGCGGTGTAGATATTTCCATGTTCATACCGTTAGCGGTGTAGATATTTCCATGTTCATACAGATAGCGGTGTAGATATTTACATGTTCATACAGATGGCGGTGTACATATTTCCATGTTCATATAGATGGCGGTGTAGATATTTCCATGTTCATACAGATGGCGGTGTAGATATTTCCATGTTCATACAGATAGCAGTGTAGATATTTCCATGTTCATACCAATAGCGGTGTAGATATTTCCATGTACATACAGTTAGCGGTGTAGATATTTCCATGATCATACAGATGGCGGTGTAGATATTTCGACGTCTATAGAGATAGCGCTGTAGTTATTTCCATATTTATAGAGAAATCTTTGTAGATATTTCCATGTATATTTAGATAGCAGTGTAGATATTTCCATGTTCATGCAGATATCGGTGTAGACATTTCCATCTTCATCCAGATGCCGGTGTATATATATCCATGTTCATACAGATGGCGGTGAAGATATTTCCATGTTCATACAGATGGTGTTGTAGATATTTCCATGTTCATACAAATGGCGGTGTAGATATTTCCATGTTCATAGAGATGGTGGTGTAGATATTTCCATGTTCACACAAATGGCGGTGTAGATATTTCCATGTTCATAGAGATGGCGGTGTAGATATTTCCATATTTATAGAGATAGCAGTGTAGTTATTTCCATGTTTATGGAGATAGCAGTGTTGATATTCCCATTGATATACAGATAGCTGTCTAGATATTTGCATGTTCATAGAGATAGCGGTGTAGATATTTCCATGTTCATACAGATAGCGGTGTAGATATTTCCATGTTCCTACAGATACCGGTGTAAATATTTCCATGTTCATACAGATAGCGGTGTAGATATTTCCATGTTCATACAGATAGCGGTGTAGATAATTCCATGTTCATACCGTTAGCGGTGTAGATATTTCCATGTTCATGCAGATGGCGGTGTAGATATTTACATGTTCATACAAATGGCGGTGTAGATATTTCCATGTTCATACAGATAGTGGTGTAGATATTTCCATGTTCATACAGATAGCGGTGTAGATAATTCCATGTTCATACAGTTAGCTGTGTAGATATTTCCATGTTTATACAGATGGCGGTGTAGATATTTACATGTTCATACAGATGGCGGTGTGGATATTTCCATGTTCATACAGATAGCGGTGTAGATATTTCCATGTTCATACAGATGGCGGTGTAGATATTTCCATGTTCATACAGATAGCGGTGTAGATATTTCCATGTTCATACCAATAGCGGTGTAGGCATTTCCATGTTCATACATTTAGCGGTGTAGATATTTCCATGTTCATAGAGATGGCGGTGAAGATATTTCCATGTTCATACAGATGGCGGTGTAGATATTTCCATGTTTGTACGGATGGCACTGTAGATATTTCCATGTTCATACAGGTGGCGGTGTAGATATTTCCATGTTTTTACAGATAGCAGTGTAGTTATTTCCATGTTAATGGAGATAGCTGTGTGGATATTTCCATTGATATACAGATAGCTGTGTAGATATTTGCATGTTCAAACAGATAGCGGTGTAGATATTTCCATGTTAGTACAAATAGCGGTGTAGATATTTAAATATTTTACAGATAGCGGTGTAAATATTTCCATGTTCATACAGATAATGGTGTAGATATTTCCATGTTCATACAGACAGCGGTGTAGATATTTCCATGTTCATACTGTTAGCGGTGTACATATTTCCATGTTCATACAGATGGCGGTGTAGATATTTACATGTTCATACAGATGGAGGTATAGATATTTCCATGTTCGTACAGATGGCGGTGTAGACATTTCCATGTTCATGCAGATAGCGGTATAGATATTTCCATGTTTATACAGATGGTGGTGTAGATATTTCCATGTATATAGAGATGACGGTCTAGATATTTCCATGTTTACAGAGATAGTGGTGTAGTTATTTCCAAGTTTATAGAGACAGAGTTGTAGATATTTCCATGTTCATACAGATGGCGGTGTAGGTATTTCCATGTTCATACATTTAGCGGTGTAGATATTTCCATGTTCATACAGATGGCGGTGAAGATATTTCCATTTTCATACAGATGGCGGTGTACATATTTTCATGTTTGTACGGATGGCAGTGTAGATATTTCCATGTTCATACAGGTGGCGGTGTAGATATTTCCATGTTTATACAGATAGCAGTGTAGATATTTCCATGTTCATACAGATAGCGGTGTAGATATTTCCATCTTCATACCAATAGCGGTGTAGACATTTCCATGTTCATACATTTAGCGGTGTAGATATTTCCATGTTCATACAGATGGCTGTGAAGATATTTCCATGTTCATACAGATGGCGGTGTAGATATTTTCATGTTCATACAGGTGGCGGTGTAGATATTTCCATGTTTATACAGATAGCAGTGTAGTTATTTCCATGTTTATAGAGACAGCTGTGTAGATATTTCCATTGATATACAGATAGCTGTGTAGATATTTGCATGTTCATAGAGATAGCGGTGTAGATATTTCCATGTTCATACAGATAGCGGTGTAGATATTTCCATGTTCATACAGTTAGCGGTGTAGATATTTCCATGTTCATACAGATAGCGGTGTAGATATTTCCATGTTCATAGAGATAGCGGTGTAGATATTTCCATGTTCATGCAGTTAGCTGTGTAGTTATTTCCATGTTCATACAGATGGCGGTGTAGATATTTACATGTTCATACAGATGGCGGTGTAGATATTTCCATGTTCATACAGATAGCGGTGTAGATATTTCCATGTTCATACAGATAGCGGTGTAGATATTTCCATGTTCATACAGAAAGCGGCGTAGATATTTCCATGTTCATACCAATAGCGGTGTAGACATTTCCATGTTCATACATTTAGCGGTGTAGATATTTCCATGTTCATACAGATGGCGGTGTAGATATTTCCATGTTTGTACGGATGGCAGTGTAGATATTTCCATGTTCATACAGGTGGCGGTGTAGATATTTCCATGTTTATACAGATAGCACTGTAGTTATTTCCATGTTAATAGAGATAGCTGTGTAGATATTTCCATTGATATACAGATAGCTGTGTAGATATTTCCATTGATATACAGATAGCTGTGTAGATATTTGCATGTTCATACCGATAGCGGTGTAGATATTTCCATGTTCGTACAGATAGCGGTGTAGATATTTCCATGTTCATACAGATAGCGGTGTAGATATTTTCATGTTCATACAGATAACGGTGTAGACATTTCCATGTTCATACAGACACTGGTGTAGATATTTCCATGTTCATACGGTTAGCGGTGTAGATATTTCCATGTTCATACAGATGGCGGTGTAGATATTTCGAAGTTTATAAAGATAGCGCTGTAGTCATTTCCATACTTATAGAGAAATCTGTGTAGATATTTCCATGTATATTCAGATAGCTGTGTAGATATTTCCATGTTCATGCAGATAGCGGTGTAGATATTTCCATGTTCATACCGTTAGCGGTGTAGATATTTCCATGTTCATACAGATAGCGGTGTAGATATTTACATGTTCATACAGATGGCGGTGTACATATTTCCATGTTCATATAGATGGCGGTGTAGATATTTCCATGTTCATACAGATGGCGGTGTAGATATTTCCATGTTCATACAGATAGCAGTGTAGATATTTCCATGTTCATACCAATAGCGGTGTAGATATTTCCATGTACATACAGTTAGCGGTGTAGATATTTCCATGATCATACAGATGGCGGTGTAGATATTTCGACGTCTATAGAGATAGCGCTGTAGTTATTTCCATATTTATAGAGAAATCTTTGTAGATATTTCCATGTATATTTAGATAGCAGTGTAGATATTTCCATGTTCATGCAGATATCGGTGTAGACATTTCCATCTTCATCCAGATGCCGGTGTATATATATCCATGTTCATACAGATGGCGGTGAAGATATTTCCATGTTCATACAGATGGTGTTGTAGATATTTCCATGTTCATACAAATGGCGGTGTAGATATTTCCATGTTCATAGAGATGGTGGTGTAGATATTTCCATGTTCACACAAATGGCGGTGTAGATATTTCCATGTTCATAGAGATGGCGGTGTAGATATTTCCATATTTATAGAGATAGCAGTGTAGTTATTTCCATGTTTATGGAGATAGCAGTGTTGATATTCCCATTGATATACAGATAGCTGTCTAGATATTTGCATGTTCATAGAGATAGCGGTGTAGATATTTCCATGTTCATACAGATAGCGGTGTAGATATTTCCATGTTCCTACAGATACCGGTGTAAATATTTCCATGTTCATACAGATAGCGGTGTAGATATTTCCATGTTCAAACAGATAGCGGTGTAGATAATTCCATGTTCATACCGTTAGCGGTGTAGATATTTCCATGTTCATGCAGATGGCGGTGTAGATATTTACATGTTCATACAAATGGCGGTGTAGATATTTCCATGTTCATACAGATAGTGGTGTAGATATTTCCATGTTCATACAGATAGCGGTGTAGATAATTCCATGTTCATACAGTTAGCTGTGTAGATATTTCCATGTTTATACAGATGGCGGTGTAGATATTTACATGTTCATACAGATGGCGGTGTGGATATTTCCATGTTCATACAGATAGCGGTGTAGATATTTCCATGTTCATACAGATGGCGGTGTAGATATTTCCATGTTCATACAGATAGCGGTGTAGATATTTCCATGTTCATACCAATAGCGGTGTAGGCATTTCCATGTTCATACATTTAGCGGTGTAGATATTTCCATGTTCATAGAGATGGCGGTGAAGATATTTCCATGTTCATACAGATGGCGGTGTAGATATTTCCATGTTTGTACGGATGGCACTGTAGATATTTCCATGTTCATACAGGTGGCGGTGTAGATATTTCCATGTTTTTACAGATAGCAGTGTAGTTATTTCCATGTTAATGGAGATAGCTGTGTGGATATTTCCATTGATATACAGATAGCTGTGTAGATATTTGCATGTTCAAACAGATAGCGGTGTAGATATTTCCATGTTAGTACAAATAGCGGTGTAGATATTTAAATATTTTACAGATAGCGGTGTAAATATTTCCATGTTCATACAGATAATGGTGTAGATATTTCCATGTTCATACAGACAGCGGTGTAGATATTTCCATGTTCATACTGTTAGCGGTGTACATATTTCCATGTTCATACAGATGGCGGTGTAGATATTTACATGTTCATACAGATGGAGGTATAGATATTTCCATGTTCGTACAGATGGCGGTGTAGACATTTCCATGTTCATGCAGATAGCGGTATAGATATTTCCATGTTTATACAGATGGTGGTGTAGATATTTCCATGTATATAGAGATGACGGTCTAGATATTTCCATGTTTACAGAGATAGTGGTGTAGTTATTTCCAAGTTTATAGAGACAGAGTTGTAGATATTTCCATGTTTATACAGATAGCGGTGAAGGTATTTCCGTGTTTATACAGATAGCGGCGTAGATATTTCCATGTTTATACAGATAGCAGTGTAGATATTTCCATGTTTATAGAGATAGTGGTGTAGATAATTTCAATTTTATACAGAGAGCAGTGTAGATATTTCCAAGTTCATGCAGATAGTGGTGTAGATATTTCCAGGTTCATACAAATGGCAGTGTAGATATTTCCATGTTCGTCCAGATAGCGGTGTAGTTATTTCCATGTTCATACAGATAGCGGTGTTGATATTTCCATGTTCATACAGATATAGGTGTAGATATTTCCATGTTCATACAGATAGCGGTGTAGATATTTCCATGTTCATACAGATGGCGGTGTAGATATTTACATATTCATACAGATGGCGGTATAGATATTTCCACGTTCGTACAGATGGCGGTGTAGATATTTCCATGTTCATACAGATGGCGGTGTAGATATTTCCATGTTTATGCAGATAGCGGTGTAGATATTTCCATGTTTATACAGATGGTGGTGTAGATATTTCCATGTTTATAGAGATGGAGGTCTAGATATTTCCATGTTTACAGAGATAGTGGTGTAGTTATTTCCAAGTATATAGAGACAGCGTTGTAAATATTTCCATGTTTATACAGATAGCTGTGAAGATATTTCCTTGTTTATACAGAGAGCGGTGTAGATATTTCCATGTTTATACAGATAGCAGTGTAGATATTTCCATGTTTATAGAGATAGTGGTGTAGATAATTTCAATTTTATACAAAGAGCAGTGTAGATATTTCCAAGTTCATACAGATAGCGGTGTAGATATTTCCACGTTTATAGAGACGGCGGTGTAGATATTTTCATATTTACACAGATGGCGGTGTAGATATTTCCATGTTTACACAGATAGCAGTGAAGACATTTCCATGTTTACACAGATAGCGGTGTGGATATTTCCATGTTTATGCAGATAGCAGTGTAGATATTTCCATGTTTATACAGATATCGGTGCGGATATTTCCATGTTTATACAGATAGTTGGGCAGATATTTCCATGTTTACACAGATAGCGGTGTAGATATTTCCATCTTAATACAGATGGCGGTGTAGATATGTCCATGTTCGTACAGATGGCGGTGTAGATATTTCCATGTTCATACAGATGGCGGTGTAGATATTTCGAAGTTTATAGAGATAGCTCTGTAGTTATTTCCATATTTATAGAGAAATCTGTGTAGATATTTCCATGTATATTCAGATAGCTGTGTAGATATTTCCATGTTCATGCAGAGAGCGGTGTAGATATTTCCATGTTCATCCAGATGCCGGTGTACATATATCCATGTTCATACAGATGGCGGTGAAGATATTTCCATGTTCATACAGATGGTGGTGTAGATATTTCCATGTCCATACAAATGGCAGTGTAGATATTTCCATGTTCATAGAGATGGCGGTGAAGATATTTCCATGTTCATACAAATGGCGGTGTAGATATTTCCATATTCATAGAGATGGCGGTGTAGATATTTCCATATTTATAGAGATAGCAGTGTAGTTATTACCATGTTTATAGAGATAGCAGTGTAGATATTTCCATTGATATACAGATAGCTGTGTAGATATTTGGATGTTCATAGAGATAGCGGTGTAGATATTTCCATGTTCATACAGATAGCGGTGTAGATATTTCCATGTTCATACAGTTAGCGGTGTAGATATTTCCATGTTCATACAGATAGCAGTGTAGATATTTCCATGTTCATAGAGATAGCGGTGTAGATATTTCCATGTTCATACAGTTAGCTGTGTAGTTATTTCCATGTTCATACAGATGGCGGTGTAGATATTTACATGTTCATACAGATGGCGGTGTAGATATTTCCATGTTCATACAGATAGCGGTGTAGATATTTCCATGTTCATACAGATAGCGGTGTAGATATTTCCATGTTCATACAGAAAGCGGCGTAGATATTTCCATGTTCATACCAATAGCGGTGTAGACATTTCCATGTTCATACATTTAGCGGTGTAGATATTTCCATGTTCATACAGATGGCGGTGAAGATATTTCCATGTTCATACAGATGGTGGTGTAGATATTTCCATGTTTGTACGGATGGCAGTGTAGATATTTCCATGTTCATACAGGTGGCGGTGTAGATATTTCCATGTTTATACAGATAGCAGTGTAGTTATTTCCATGTTAATAGAGATAGCTGTGTAGATATTTCCATTGATATACAGATAGCTGTGTAGATATTTCCATTGATATACAGATAGCTGTGTAGATATTTGCATGTTCATACAGATAGCGGTGTAGATATTTCCATGTTCGTACAGATAGCGGTGTAGATATTTCCATGTTCATACAGATAGCGGTGTAGATATTTTCATGTTCATACAGATAACGGTGTAGACATTTCCATGTTCATACAGACAGTGGTGTAGATATTTCCATGTTCATACGGTTAGGGGTGTAGATATTTCCATGTTCATACAGATGGCGGTGTAGATATTTACATGTTCATACAGATGGCGGTGTAGATATTTCCATGTTCATACAGATAGCGGTGTAGATATTTCCATGTTCATACAGATAGCGGTGTAGATATTTCCATGTTCATACAGATAGCGGTGTAGATATTTCCATGTTCATACCAATAGCGGTGTAGACATTTCCATGTTCATACATTTAGCGGTGTAGATATTTCCATGTTCATACAGATGGCAGTGAAGTTATTTCCATGTTCATACAGATGGCGGTGTAGATATTTCCATGTTTGTACGGATGGCACTGTAGATATTTCCATGTTCATACAGGTGGCGGTGTAGATATTTCCATGTTTATACAGATAGCAGTGTAGTTATTTCCATGTTAATAGAGATAGCTGTGTGGATATTTCCATTGATATACAGATAGCTGTGTAGATATTTGCATGTTCAAACAGATAGCGGTGTAGATATTTCCATGTTCGTACAGATAGCGGTGTAGATATTTAAATGTTTTACAGATAGCGGTGTAGATATTTCCATGTTCATACAGATAATGGTGTAGATATTTCCATGTTCATACAGACAGCGGTGTAGACATTTCCATGTTCATACAGTTAGCGGTGTACATATTTCCATGTTCATACAGATGGCGGTGTAGATATTTACATGTTCATACAGATGGCGGTATACATATTTCCATGTTCGTACAGATGGCGGTGTAGACATTTCCATGTTCATACAGATAGCGGTATAGATATTTCCATGTTTATACAGATGGTGGTGTAGATATTTCCATGTATATAGAGATGACGGTCTAGATATTTCCATGTTTACAGAGATAGTGGTGTAGTTATTTCCAAGTTTATAGAGACAGCGTTGTAGATATTTCCATGTTTATACAGATAGCGGTGAAGGTATTTCCATGTTTATACAGATAGCGGCGTAGATATTTCCATGTTTATACAGATAGCAGTGTAGATATTTCCATGTTTATAGAGATAGTGGTGTAGATAATTTCAATTTTATACAGAGAGCAGTGTAGATATTTCCAAGTTCATGCAGATAGTGGTGTAGATATTTCCAGGTTCATACAAATGGCGGTGTAGATATTTCCATGTTCGTCCAGATAGCGGTGTAGTTATTTCCATGTTCATACAGATAGCGGTGTTGATATTTCCATGTTCATACAGATATAGGTGTAGATATTTCCATGTTCATACAGATAGCGGTGTAGATATTTCCATGTTCATACAGATGGCGGTGTAGATATTTACATGTTCATACAGATGGCGGTGTAGATATTTACACGTTCATACAGATGGCGGTATAGATATTTCCACGTTCGTACAGATGGCGGTGTAGATATTTCCATGTTCATACAGATGGCGGTGTAGATATTTCCATGTTTATGCAGATAGCGGTGTAGATATTTCCATGTTTATACAGATGGTGGTGTAGATATTTCCATGTTTATAGAGTTGGAGGTCTAGATATTTCCATGTTTACAGAGATAGTGGTGTAGTTATTTCCAAGGATATAGAGACAGCGTTGTAAATATTTCCATGTTTATACAGATAGCTTTGAAGATATTTCCTTGTTTATACAGAGAGCGGTGTAGATATTTCCATGTTTATACAGATAGCAGTGTAGATATTTCCATGTTTATAGAGATAGTGGTGTAGATAATTTCAATTTTATACAAAGAGCAGTGTAGATATTTCCAAGTTCATACAGATAGCGGTGTAGATATTTCCACGTTTATAGAGATGGCGGTGTAGATATTTCCATGTTCATACAGATGGCGGTGCAGATATTTCCATGTTTATAGGGATGGCGGTGTAGATATTTTCATATTTACACAGATGGCGGTGTAGATATTTCCATGTTTACACAGATAGCGGTGAAGACATTTCCATGTTTACACAGATAGCGGTGTGGATATTTCCATGTTTATGCAGATAGCAGTGTAGATATTTCCATGTTTATACAGACAGCGGTGCGGATATTTCCATGTTTATACAGATAGTTGGGCAGATATTTCCATGTTTATACAGATAGCGGTGTAGATATTTCCATCTTAATACAGATGGCGGTGTAGATATGTCCATGTTCGTACAGATGGCGGTGTAGATATTTCCATGTTCATACAGATGGCGGTGTAGATATTTCGAAGTTTATAGAGATAGCTCTGTAGTTATTTCCATATTTATAGAGAAATCTGTGTAGATATTTCCATGTATATTCAGATAGCTGTGTAGATATTTCCATGTTCATGCAGAGAGCGGTGTAGATATTTCCATGTTCATCCAGATGCCGGTGTACATATATCCATGTTCATACAGATGGCGGTGAAGATATTTCCATGTTCATACAGATGGTGGTGTAGATATTTCCATGTCCATACAAATGGCAGTGTAGATATTTCCATGTTCATAGAGATGGCGGTGAAGATATTTCCATGTTCATACAAATGGCGGTGTAGATATTTCCATGTTCATAGAGATGGCGGTGTAGATATTTCCATATTTATAGAGATAGCAGTGTAGTTATTACCATGTTTATAGAGATAGCAGTGTAGATATTTCCATTGATATACAGATAGCTGTGTAGATATTTGCATGTTCATAGAGATAGCGGTGTAGATATTTCCATGTTCATACAGATAGCGGTGTAGATGTTTCCATGTTCATACAGTTAGCGGTGTAGATATTTCCATGTTCATACAGATAGCGGTGTAGATATTTCCATGTTCATAGAGATAGCGGTGTAGATATTTCCATGTTCATACAGTTAGCTGTGTAGTTATTTCCATGTTCATACAGATGGCGGTGTAGATATTTACATGTTCATACAGATGGCGGTGTAGATATTTCCATGTTCATACAGATAGCGGTGTAGATATTTCCATGTTCATACAGATAGCGGTGTAGATATTTCCATGTTCATACAGAAAGCGGCGTAGATATTTCCATGTTCATACCAATAGCGGTGTAGACATTTCCATGTTCATACATTTAGCGGTGTAGATATTTCCATGTTCATACAGATGGCGGTGAAGATATTTCCATGTTCATACAGATGGTGGTGTAGATATTTCCATGTTTGTACGGATGGCAGTGTAGATATTTCCATGTTCATACAGGTGGCGGTGTAGATATTTCCATGTTTATACAGATAGCAGTGTAGTTATTTCCATGTTAATAGAGATAGCTGTGTAGATATTTCCATTGATATACAGATAGCTGTGTAGATATTTCCATTGATATACAGATAGCTGTGTAGATATTTGCATGTTCATACAGATAGCGGTGTAGATATTTCCATGTTCGTACAGATAGCGGTGTAGATATTTCCATGTTCATACAGATAGCGGTGTAGATATTTTCATGTTCATACAGATAACGGTGTAGACATTTCCATGTTCATACAGACAGTGGTGTAGATATTTCCATGTTCATACGGTTAGGGGTGTAGATATTTCCATGTTCATACAGATGGCGGTGTAGATATTTACATGTTCATACAGATGGCGGTGTAGATATTTCCATGTTCATACAGATAGCGGTGTAGATATTTCCATGTTCATACAGATAGCGGTGTAGATATTTCCATGTTCATACAGATAGCGGTGTAGATATTTCCATGTTCATACCAATAGCGGTGTAGACATTTCCATGTTCATACATTTAGCGGTGTAGATATTTCCATGTTCATACAGATGGCAGTGAAGTTATTTCCATGTTCATACAGATGGCGGTGTAGATATTTCCATGTTTGTACGGATGGCACTGTAGATATTTCCATGTTCATACAGGTGGCGGTGTAGATATTTCCATGTTTATACAGATAGCAGTGTAGTTATTTCCATGTTAATAGAGATAGCTGTGTGGATATTTCCATTGATATACAGATAGCTGTGTAGATATTTGCATGTTCAAACAGATAGCGGTGTAGATATTTCCATGTTCATACAGATAGCGGTGTAGATATTTAAATGTTTTACAGATAGCGGTGTAGATATTTCCATGTTCATACAGATAATGGTGTAGATATTTCCATGTTCATACAGACAGCGGTGTAGATATTTCCATGTTCATACAGTTAGCGGTGTACATATTTCCATGTTCATACAGATGGCGGTGTAGATATTTACATGTTCATACAGATGGCGGTATACATATTTCCATGTTCGTACAGATGGCGGTGTAGACATTTCCATGTTCATACAGATAGCGGTATAGATATTTCCATGTTTATACAGATGGTGGTGTAGATATTTCCATGTATATAGAGATGACGGTCTAGATATTTCCATGTTTACAGAGATAGTGGTGTAGTTATTTCCAAGTTTATAGAGACAGCGTTGTAGATATTTCCATGTTTATACAGATAGCGGTGAAGGTATTTCCATGTTTATACAGATAGCGGCGTAGATATTTCCATGTTTATACAGATAGCAGTGTAGATATTTCCATGTTTATAGAGATAGTGGTGTAGATAATTTCAATTTTATACAGAGAGCAGTGTAGATATTTCCAAGTTCATGCAGATAGTGGTGTAGATATTTCCAGGTTCATACAAATGGCGGTGTAGATATTTCCATGTTCGTCCAGATAGCGGTGTAGTTATTTCCATGTTCATACAGATAGCGGTGTTGATATTTCCATGTTCATACAGATATAGGTGTAGATATTTCCATGTTCATACAGATAGCGGTGTAGATATTTCCATGTTCATACAGATGGCGGTGTAGATATTTACATGTTCATACAGATGGCGGTGTAGATATTTACACGTTCATACAGATGGCGGTATAGATATTTCCACGTTCGTACAGATGGCGGTGTAGATATTTCCATGTTCATACAGATGGCGGTGTAGATATTTCCATGTTTATGCAGATAGCGGTGTAGATATTTCCATGTTTATACAGATGGTGGTGTAGATCTTTCCATGTTTATAGAGATGGAGGTCTAGATATTTCCATGTTTACAGAGATAGTGGTGTAGTTATTTCCAAGTATATAGAGACAGCGTTGTAAATATTTCCATGTTTATACAGATAGCTGTGAAGATATTTCCTTGTTTATACAGAGAGCGGTGTAGATATTTCCATGTTTATACAGATAGCAGTGTAGATATTTCCATGTTTATAGAGATAGTGGTGTAGATAATTTCAATTTTATACAAAGAGCAGTGTAGATATTTCCAAGTTCATACAGATAGCGGTGTACATATTTCCACGTTTATAGAGATGGCGGTGTAGATATTTCCATGTTCATACAGATGGCGGTGTAGATATTTCCATGTTTATAGGGATGGCGGTGTAGATATTTTCATGTTTACACAGATGGCGGTGCAGATATTTCCATGTTTACACAGATAGCGGTGAAGACATTTCCATGTTTACACAGATAGCGGTGTGGATATTTCCATGTTTATGCAGATAGCTGTGTAGATATTTCCATGTTTATACAGATAGCGGTGCGGATATTTCCATGTTTATATAGATAGTTGGGCAGATATTTCCATGTTTATACAGATAGTGGTGTAGATATTTCCATCTTAATACAGATGGCGGTGTAGATATGTCCATGTTCGTACAGATGGCGGTGTAGATATTTCCATGCTCATACAGATGGCGGTGTTGATATTTACATGTTCATACAGATGGTGGTTTAGATATTTCCATGTTCGTACGGATGGCAGTATAGGTATTTGCATGTTCATACAGGTGGCGGTGTAGATATTTCCATGTTTATACAGATAGCAGTGTAGTTTTTTCCATGTTTATAGAGATAGCAGTGTAGATATTTCCATTGATAAACAGATAGCTGTGTAGTAATGTGTATGTTCATACAGATAGCGGTGTAGATATTTCCATGTTCGTACAGATAGCGGTGTAGATATTTCCATGTTCATACAGATAGCGGTGTAGATATTTCCACGTTTATAGAGATGGCGGTGAAGATATTTCAATGTTCATAGAGATGGCAGTGTAGATATTTCCATGTTTTTAGATATGGCGGTGTAGATATTTTCACGTTTACAGAGATGGCGGTGGAGATATTTCCATGTTTACAAAGATAGCGGTGCAGACATTTCCATGTTTATACAGATAGCGGTGTGGATATTTCCATGTTTATGCAAATAGCGGTGTAGATATTTCCATGTTTATACAGATAGCGGTGCGGATATTTCCATGTTTACACAGATATTTGGGCAGATATTTCCATGTTTAAACAGATAGCGGTGTAGATATTTCCAACTTAATACAGATGACGGTGTAGATATGTCCATGTTCATACAGATGGCGGTGTAGATATTTCCATGTTCATACAGATGGCGGTGTAGATATTTCGAAGTTTATAGAGATAGCGCTGTAGTTATTTCCATATTTATAGAGAAATCTCTGTAGATATTTCCATGTATATGCAGATAGCTGTGTAGATACTTCCATGTTCATGCAGATAGCGGTGCAGATATTTCCATGTTCATCCAGATGCCGGTGTAGATATATCCATGTTCATACAGATGGCGGTGAAGATATTTCCATGTTCATACAGATGGCGGTGTAGATATTTCCATGTTCATACAGTTAGCGGTGTAGATATTTAGATGTTTTTAGAGATGGTGGTGTAGATATTTTCATGTTTACACAGATGGCGGTGTAGATATTTCCATGTTTATACAGATAGCAGTGTAGTTATTTCCATGTTTATAGAGTTAGCAATGCAGATATTTCCATTGGTATACATATAGCTGTGTAGATATTTGCATGTTCATACTGATAGCGATGTAGATATTTCCATGTTCGTACAGATAGCGGTGTAGATTTTTCCATGTTTACACAGATAGCGGTGTAGACATTTCCATGTTTACACAGATAGCGGTGTGGATATTTCCATGTTTATGCAGATAGCGGTGTAGATATTTCCATGTTTATACAGATAGCGGTGCGGATATTTCCATGTTTATACAGATAGTTGGGCAGATATTTCTAGGTTTATACAGATAGCGGTGTAGATATTTCCATCTTAATACAGATGGCGGTGCAGATATGTCTATGTTCGTACAGATGGCGGTGTATATATTTCCATTTTCATACAGTTGGTGGTGTAGATATTTCGAAGTTTATAGAGATAGCGCTGTAGTTATTTCCATATTTATAGAGAAATCTGGGTAGATATTTCCATGTATATGCAGATAGCTGTGTAGATATTTCCATGTTCATGCAGATAGCGTTGTAGATATTTCCATGTTCATCCAGATGCCGTTGTAGATATATCCATGTTCATACAGATGGCGGTGAAGATATTTCCATGTTCATACAGATGGCGGTGTAGATATTTCCATGTTCATACACATGGCGGTGTAGATATTTCCATGTTCATAGAGATGGCGGTGTAGATATTTCCATGTTCGTACGGATGGCAGTGTAGATATTTTCATGTTCGTACAGGTAGTGGTGTAGATATTTCCATGTTTATACAGATAGCAATGTAGATATTTCCATTGATATACAGATAGCTGTGTAGATATTTGCATGTTTGTACAGATAGCGGTGTAGATATTTCCATGTTCATATAGATAGCGGTGTAGATATTTCCATGTTCATACAGATAACGGTGTAGATATTTCCATGTTCATACAGAAAGCGGTGTAGGTATTTCCATGTTCATACAGTTAGCGGTGTAGATATTTCCATGTTCGTACAGATGGCGGTGTAGATATTTCCATGTTCATAGAGATGGCGGTGTAGATATTTCCATATTTATGCAGATAGCGGTATAGATATTTCAATGTTTATACGGATGGTGGTGTACATATTTCCATGTTTATAGAGATGGCGGTCTAGATATTTCCATATTTATAGAGATAGTGGTGTAGTTATTTCCAAGTTTATAGAGACAGCGTTGTAGATATTTCCATGTTTATACAGATAGCGGTGAAGGTATTTCCATGTTTATACAGATAGCGGTGTAGATATTTCCATGTTTATACAGATAGCAGTGTAGATATTTCCATGTTTATAGAGATAGTTGTGTAGATAATTTCAATTTTATACAGATAGCAGTGTAGATATTTCCAAGTTCATACAAATAGCGGTGTAGATATTTCCACGTTTATACAGATGGAGGTGTAGATATTTCCATGTTCATACAGATGGCGGTGTAGATATTTCCATGTTTTTAGAGATGGCGGTGTAGATATTTTCATGATTACACGGATGGCGGTGTAGATATTTCCATGTTTACACAGATAGCGGTGTAGACATTTCCATGTTTACACAGATAGCGGTGTGGGTATTTCCATGTTTATGCAGATAGTGGTGTAGATATTTCCATGTTTATACAGATATCGGTGCGGATATTTCCATGTTTATACAGATAGTTGGGCAGAGATTTCCATGTTTATACAGATAGCGGTGTAGATATTTCCATCTTAATACAGAAGGCGGTGTAGATATGTCTATGTTCGTAAAGATGGCGGTGTAGATATTTCCATGTTCATACAGATGGCGGTGCAGATATTTCGAAGTTTATACAGATAGCGCTGTACTTATTTCCATATTTATAGAGAAATCTGTGTAGATATTTCCATGTATATTCAGATAGCTGTGTAGATATTTCCATGTTCATGCAGATAGCGGTGTAGATATTTCCACGTTCATCCAGATGCCGATGTAGACATATCCGTATTCATACAGATTGCGGTGAAGATATTTCCAAGTTCATACAGATGGCGGTGTAGATATTTCCATGTTCATACACATGGCGGTGTAGATATTTCCATGTTCATAGAGATGGAGGTGTAGATATTTCCATGTTCATACAAATGGCGGTGTAGATATTTCCATGTTCATAGAGATGGCGCTGTAGATATTTCCATGTTTATACAGAGAGCAGTGTAGTTATTTCCATGTTTATAGAGATAGCAGTGTAGATATTTTAGGTGATATACAGATAGCTGTGTAGATATTTGCATGTTCAGACAGATAGCGGTGTAGATATTTCCATGTTAATACTGATAGCGGTGTAGATATTTCCATGTTCACTCAGTTAGCGGTTTAGATATTTCCATGTTCATACAGATGGCGGTGTAGATATTTCCATGTTCATACAGATGGCGGTGTAGATATTTCGAAGTTTATAGAGATAGCGCTGCCGTTATTTCCATATTTGTAGAGAAATCTGTGTAGATATTTCCATGTATATGCAGATAGCTGTGTAGATATTTCCATGTTCATGCAGATAGCGGTGTAGATATTTCAACGTTCATCCAGATGCCTGTGTGGATATATCCATGTTCATACAGATGGCGGTGAAGATATTTCCATGTTCATATAAATGGCGGTGTAGATATTTCCATGTTCTTACACATGGCGGTGTAGATATTTCCATGTTCATAGAGATGGCGATGTAGATATTTCCATGTTCATACAAATGGCGGTGTAGATATTTCCATTTTCATAGAGATGGCGGTGTAGATATTTCGATGTTTATACAGATAGCAGTGTAGTTATTTCCATGTTTATAGACATAGCAGTGTAGATATTTCCATTGATATACAGATAGCTGTGTAGATATTTGCATGTTCATACAGATAGCGGTGTAGATATTTCCATGTTAATACTGATAGCGGTGTAGATATTTCCATGTTCACACAGTTAGCGGTGTAGATATTTCCATGTTCATACTGATGGCGGTGTAGATATTTCCATGTTCATACAGATGGCAGTGTAGATATTTCCATGTTCATACAGGTGGCGGTGTAGATATTCCCATGTTTTTACAGATAGCTGTGTAGTTATTTCCATGTTTATAGAGATAGCAGTGTAGATATTTCCATTGATATACAGATAGCTGTGTAGATATTTGCATGTTCATACAGATAGCGGTGTAGATATTTCCATGTTCATACAGATAGCGTTGTAGATATTTCCATGTTCATACAAATAGCGGTGTAGATATTTCCATGTTCATACAGATAACGGTGTAGATATTTCCATGTTCATACAGATAGCGGTGTAGATATTTCCATGTTCACACAGATAGCGGTGTAGATATTTCATTGTTCATACAGTTAGCGGTGTAGATATTTCCATGTTCATGCAGATAGCGTTGTAGATATTTCCATGTTAATCCAGATGCCGGTGTAGATATATCCATGTTCATACAGATGGCGGTGAAGTTATTTCCATGTTCATACAGATGGCGGTGTAGATATTTCCATGTTCATACAAATGGCGGTGTAGATATTTCTATGTTCATACAGATGGCGGTGTAGATATTTCCGTGTTCATACAAATGGCGGTGTAGATATTTCCATGTTCATAGAGATGGTGGTGTAGATATTTCCATGTTTATACAGATAGCAATGTAGATATTTCCATGTTTAGAGAGATAGCGGTGTAGATATTTCCATTGATATACAGAGAGCTGTGTAGATATTTGCATGTTCATACAGATAGCGGTGTAGATATTTCCATGTTTATAGAGATAGTGGTGTAGATAATTTCAATTTTATACAGAGAGCAGTGTAGATATTTCCAAGTTCATGCAGATAGTGGTGTAGATATTTCCAGGTTCATACAAATGGCGGTGTAGATATTTCCATGTTCGTCCAGATAGCGGTGTAGTTATTTCCATGTTCATACAGATAGCGGTGTTGATATTTCCATGTTCATACAGATATAGGTGTAGATATTTCCATGTTCATACAGATAGCGGTGTAGATATTTCCATGTTCATACAGATGGCGGTGTAGATATTTACACGTTCATACAGATGGCGGTGTAGATATTTACACGTTCATACAGATGGCGGTATAGATATTTCCACGTTCGTACAGATGGCGGTGTAGATATTTCCATGTTCATACAGATGGCGGTGTAGATATTTCCATGTTTATGCAGATAGCGGTGTAGATATTTCCATGTTTATACAGATGGTGGTGTAGATATTTCCATGTTTATAGAGATGGAGGTCTAGATATTTCCATGTTTACAGAGATAGTGGTGTAGTTATTTCCAAGTATATAGAGACAGCGTTGTAAATATTTCCATGTTTATACAGATAGCTGTGAAGATATTTCCTTGTTTATACAGAGAGCGGTGTAGATATTTCCATGTTTATACAGATAGCAGTGTAGATATTTCCATGTTTATAGAGATAGTGGTGTAGATAATTTCAATTTTATACAAAGAGCAGTGTAGATATTTCCAAGTTCATACAGATAGCGGTGTACATATTTCCACGTTTATAGAGATGGCGGTGTAGATATTTCCATGTTCATACAGATGGCGGTGTAGATATTTCCATGTTTATAGGGATGGCGGTGTAGATATTTTCATGTTTACACAGATGGCGGTGCAGATATTTCCATGTTTACACAGATAGCGGTGAAGACATTTCCATGTTTACACAGATAGCGGTGTGGATATTTCCATGTTTATGCAGATAGCTGTGTAGATATTTCCATGTTTATACAGATAGCGGTGCGGATATTTCCATGTTTATACAGATAGTTGGGCAGATATTTCCATGTTTATACAGATAGTGGTGTAGATATTTCCATCTTAATACAGATGGCGGTGTAGATATGTCCATGTTCGTACAGATGGCGGTGTAGATATTTCCATGCTCATACAGATGGCGGTGTTGATATTTACATGTTCATACAGATGGTGGTTTAGATATTTCCATGTTCGTACGGATGGCAGTATAGGTATTTGCATGTTCATACAGGTGGCGGTGTAGATATTTCCATGTTTATACAGATAGCAGTGTAGTTTTTTCCATGTTTATAGAGATAGCAGTGTAGATATTTCCATTGATAAACAGATAGCTGTGTAGTAATGTGTATGTTCATACAGATAGCGGTGTAGATATTTCCATGTTCGTACAGATAGCGGTGTAGATATTTCCATGTTCATACAGATAGCGGTGTAGATATTTCCACGTTTATAGAGATGGCGGTGAAGATATTTCCATGTTCATAGAGATGGCAGTGTAGATATTTCCATGTTTTTAGATATGGCGGTGTAGATATTTTCACGTTTACAGAGATGGCGGTGGAGATATTTCCATGTTTACAAAGATAGCGGTGCAGACATTTCCATGTTTACACAGATAGCGGTGTGGATATTTCCATGTTTATGCAAATAGCGGTGTAGATATTTCCATGTTTATACAGATAGCGGTGCGGATATTTCCATGTTTACACAGATATTTGGGCAGATATTTCCATGTTTAAACAGATAGCGGTGTAGATATTTCCAACTTAATACAGATGACGGTGTAGGTATGTCCATGTTCATACAGATGGCGGTGTAGATATTTCCATGTTCATACAGATGGCGGTGTAGATATTTCGAAGTTTATAGAGATAGCGCTGTAGTTATTTCCATATTTATAGAGAAATCTCTGTAGATATTTCCATGTATATGCAGATAGCTGTGTAGATACTTCCATGTTCATGCAGATAGCGGTGCAGATATTTCCATGTTCATCCAGATGCCGGTGTAGATATATCCATGTTCATACAGATGGCGGTGAAGATATTTCCATGTTCATACAGATGGCGGTGTACATATTTCCATGTTCATACAGTTAGCGGTGTAGATATTTAGATGTTTTTAGAGATGGTGGTGTAGATATTTTCATGTTTACACAGATGGCGGTGTAGATATTTCCATGTTTATACAGATAGCAGTGTAGTTATTTCCATGTTTATAGAGATAGCAATGCAGATATTTCCATTGGTATACATATAGCTGTGTAGATATTTGCATGTTCATACTGATAGCGATGTAGATATTTCCATGTTCGTACAGATAGCGGTGTAGATTTTTCCATGTTTACACAGATAGCGGTGTAGACATTTCCATGTTTACACAGATAGCGGTGTGGATATTTCCATGTTTATGCAGATAGCGGTGTAGATATTTCCATGTTTATACAGATAGCGGTGCGGATATTTCCATGTTTATACAGATAGTTGGGCAGATATTTCTAGGTTTATACAGATAGCGGTGTAGATATTTCCGTCTTAATACAGATGGCGGTGCAGATATGTCTATGTTCGTACAGATGGCGGTGTATATATTTCCATTTTCATACAGTTGGTGGTGTAGATATTTCGAAGTTTATAGAGATAGCGCTGTAGTTATTTCCATATTTATAGAGAAATCTGGGTAGATATTTCCATGTATATGCAGATAGCTGTGTAGATATTTCCATGTTCATGCAGATAGCGTTGTAGATATTTCCATGTTCATCCAGATGCCGTTGTAGATATATCCATGTTCATACAGATGGCGGTGAAGATATTTCCATGTTCATACAGATGGCGGTGTAGATATTTCCATGTTCATACACATGGCGGTGTAGATATTTCCATGTTCATAGAGATGGCGGTGTAGATATTTCCATGTTCGTACGGATGGCAGTGTAGATATTTTCATGTTCGTACAGGTAGTGGTGTAGATATTTCCATGTTTATACAGATAGCAATGTAGATATTTCCATTGATATACAGATAGCTGTGTAGATATTTGCATGTTCGTACAGATAGCGGTGTAGATATTTCCATGTTCATATAGATAGCGGTGTAGATATTTCCATGTTCATACAGATAACGGTGTAGATATTTCCATGTTCATACAGAAAGCGGTGTAGGTATTTCCATGTTCATACAGTTAGCGGTGTAGATATTTCCATGTTCGTACAGATGGCGGTGTAGATATTTCCATGTTCATAGAGATGGCGGTGTAGATATTTCCATATTTATGCAGATAGCGGTATAGATATTTCAATGTTTATACGGATGGTGGTGTACATATTTCCATGTTTATAGAGATGGCGGTCTAGATATTTCCATATTTATAGAGATAGTGGTGTAGTTATTTCCAAGTTTATAGAGACAGCGTTGTAGATATTTCCATGTTTATACAGATAGCGGTGAAGGTATTTCCATGTTTATACAGATAGCGGTGTAGATATTTCCATGTTTATACAGATAGCAGTGTAGATATTTCCATGTTTATAGAGATAGTTGTGTAGATAATTTCAATTTTATACAGATAGCAGTGTAGATATTTCCAAGTTCATACAAATAGCGGTGTAGATATTTCCACGTTTATACAGATGGCGGTGTAGATATTTCCATGTTCATACAGATGGCGGTGTAGATATTTCCATGTTTTTAGAGATGGCGGTGTAGATATTTTCATGATTACACGGATGGCGGTGTAGATATTTCCATGTTTACACAGATAGCGGTGTAGACATTTCCATGTTTACACAGATAGCGGTGTGGGTATTTCCATGTTTATGCAGATAGTGGTGTAGATATTTCCATGTTTATACAGATATCGGTGCGGATATTTCCATGTTTATACAGATAGTTGGGCAGAGATTTCCATGTTTATACAGATAGCGGTGTAGATATTTCCATCTTAATACAGAAGGCGGTGTAGATATGTCTATGTTCGTAAAGATGGCGGTGTAGATATTTCCATGTTCATACAGATGGCGGTGCAGATATTTCGAAGTTTATACAGATAGCGCTGTACTTATTTCCATATTTATAGAGAAATCTGTGTAGATATTTCCATGTATATTCAGATAGCTGTGTAGATATTTCCATGTTCATGCAGATAGCGGTGTAGATATTTCCACGTTCATCCAGATGCCGATGTAGACATATCCGTATTCATACAGATTGCGGTGAAGATATTTCCAAGTTCATACAGATGGCGGTGTAGATATTTCCATGTTCATACACATGGCGGTGTAGATATTTCCATGTTCATAGAGATGGAGGTGTAGATATTTCCATGTTCATACAAATGGCGGTGTAGATATTTCCATGTTCATAGAGATGGCGCTGTAGATATTTCCATGTTTATACAGAGAGCAGTGTAGTTATTTCCATGTTTATAGAGATAGCAGTGTAGATATTTTAGGTGATATACAGATAGCTGTGTAGATATTTGCATGTTCAGACAGATAGCGGTGTAGATATTTCCATGTTAATACTGATAGCGGTGTAGATATTTCCATGTTCACTCAGTTAGCGGTTTAGATATTTCCATGTTCATACAGATGGCGGTGTAGATATTTCCATGTTCATACAGATGGCGGTGTAGATATTTCGAAGTTTATAGAGATAGCGCTGCCGTTATTTCCATATTTGTAGAGAAATCTGTGTAGATATTTCCATGTATATGCAGATAGCTGTGTAGATATTTCCATGTTCATGCAGATAGCGGTGTAGATATTTCAACGTTCATCCAGATGCCGGTGTGGATATATCCATGTTCATACAGATGGCGGTGAAGATATTTCCATGTTCATAAAAATGGCGGTGTAGATATTTCCATGTTCTTACACATGGCGGTGTAGATATTTCCATGTTCATAGAGATGGCGATGTAGATATTTCCATGTTCATACAAATGGCGGTGTAGATATTTCCATTTTCATAGAGATGGCGGTGTAGATATTTCGATGTTTATACAGATAGCAGTGTAGTTATTTCCATGTTTATAGACATAGCAGTGTAGATATTTCCATTGATATACAGATAGCTGTGTAGATATTTGCATGTTCATACAGATAGCGGTGTAGATATTTCCATGTTAATACTGATAGCGGTGTAGATATTTCCATGTTCACACAGTTAGCGGTGTAGATATTTCCATGTTCATACTGATGGCGGTGTAGATATTTCCATGTTCGTATAGATGGTGGTGTAGATATTTCCATGTTCATAGAGATGGCGTTGTAGATATTTCCATGTTTATGCAGATAGCGGTATAGATATTTCCATGTTTATACAGAAGGTGGTGTAGATATTTCCATGTTTATAGAGATGGCGGTCTAGATATCTCCATGTTTATCGAGATAGTGGTGTAGATATTTCCAAGTTTATAGAGACTGCCTTGTAGATATTTCCATGTTTATACAGATAGCGGTGAAGATATTTCCATGTTTATACAGATAGCGGTGTAGATATTTCCATGTTTATACAGATAGCAGTGTAGATATTTCCATGTTTATAGAGATAGTGGTGTAGATAATTTCAATTTTATACAGATAGCAGTGTAGATAATTCCTAGTTCATACAGATAGCGGTGTAGATATTTCCACGTTTATAGAGATGGCGGTGTAGATATTTCCATGTTCATACAGATGGCGGTGTAGATATTTCCATGTTTTTAGAGATGGCGGTGTAGATATTTTCATGTTTACACAGATGGCGGTGGAGATATTTTCATGTTCACACAGATAGCGGTGTAGACATTTCCATGTTTACACAGATAGCGGTGTGGATATTTCCACGTTTATGCAGATAGCGATGTAGATATTTCCATGTTTATACAGATAGCGGTGTGGATATTTCCATGTTTATACAGATAGTTGGGCATATATTTCCATGTTTATACAGATAGCGGTGTAGATATTTCCATCTTAATACAGATGGCGGTGTAGATATGTCTATGTTCGTACAGATGGCGGTGTAGATATTTCCATGATCATAGGGATGGCGGTGTAGATATTTCGAAGTTTATAGAGGTAGCGCTGTAGTTATTTCCAAATTTATAGAGAAATCTGTGTTGATATTTCCATGTATATGCAGATAGTTGTGTAGATATTTCCATGTTCATGCAGATAGCGGTGTAGATATTTCAATGTTATTCCATATGCCGGTGTAGATATATCCATGTTCATACAGATGGCGGTGAAGATATTTCCATGTTCATACAGATGGCGGTGTAGATATTTCCATGTTCATACACATGGCGGTGTAGATATATCCATGTTCATAGAGATGGCGGTGTAGATATTTCCATGTTCATACAAATGGCGGTGTAGATATTTCCATGTTCATAGAGATGGCGGTGTAGATATTTCCATGTTTATACAGATAGCAGTGTAGTTATTTCCATGTTTATAGAGATAGCAGTGTAGATATTTCCATTGATATACAGATAGCTGTGTAGATATTTGCATGTTCATACAGTAGTGGTGTAGATATTTCCATGTTCATACTGATAGCGGTGTAGATATTTCCATGTTCATACAGTTAGCGGTGTAGATATTTCCATGTTTATACAGATGGCGGTGTAGATATTTCCATGTTCATACAGATGGCGGTGTAGATATTTACATGTTCATACAGATGGCGGTGTAGATATTTCCATGTTCGTACGGATCGCAGTGTAGATATTTCCATGTTCATACAGGTGGCGGTGTAGATATTTCCTTGTTTTTACAGATAGCTGTGTAGTTATTTCCGTGTTTATAGAGATAGCAGTGTAGATATTTCCATTGATATACAGATAGCTGTGTAGATATTTGCATGTTCATACAGATAGCGGTGTAGATATTTTCATGTTCATACAGATAGCGGTGTAGATATTTCCATGTTCATACACATAGCGGTGTAGATATTTCCATTTTCATACAGATAACGGTGTAGATATTTCCATTTTCATACAGATAGCGGTGTAGATATTTCCATGTTCACACAGATAGCGGTGTAGATATTTCCATGTTCATACAGTTAGCGGTGTAGATATTTCCATGTTCATGTAGATAGCGGTGTAGTTATTTCCATGTTCATCCAGATGCCGGTGTGTATATATCCATATTAATACAGATGGCGGTGAAGATATTTCCATGTTCATAAAAATGGCGGTGTAGATATTTCCATGTTCTTACACATGGCGGTGTAGATAGTTCCATGTTCCTAGAGATGGCGATGTAGATATTTCCATGTTCATACAAATGGCGGTGTAGATATTTCCATGTTCATAGAGATGGCGGTGTAGATATTTCCATGTTTATACAGATAGCAGTTTAGTTATTTCCATGTTTATAGACATAGCAGTGTAGATATTTCCATTGATATACAGATAGCTGTGTAGATATTTGCATGTTCATACAGATAGCGGTGTAGATATTTCCATGTTAATACTGATAGCGGTGTAGATATTTCCATGTTCACACAGTTAGCGGTGTAGATATTTCCATGTTCATACTGATGGCGGTGTAGATATTTCCATGTTCATACAGATTGCGGTGTAGATATTTACATGTCCATACAGATGGCGGTGTAGATATTTCCATGTTCGTACGGATGGCAGTGTAGATATTTCCATGTTCATACAGGTGGCGGTGTAGATATTCCCATGTTTTTACAGATAGCTGTGTAGTTATTTCCATGTTTATAGAGATAGCAGTGTAGATATTTCCATTGATATACAGATAGCTGTGTAGATATTTGCATGTTCATACAGATAGCGGTGTAGATATTTCCATGTTCATACAGATAGCGGTGTAGATATTTCCATGTTCATACAGATAACGGTGTAGATATTTCCATGTTCATACAGATAGCGGTGTAGATATTTCCATGTTCACACAGATAGCGGTGTAGATATTTCATTGTTCATACAGTTAGCGGTGTAGATATTTCCATGTTCATGCAGATAGCGGTGTAGATCTTTCCATGTTCATCCAGATGCCGGTGTAGATATATCCATGTTCATACAGATGGCGGTGAAGTTATTTCCATGTTCATACAGATGGCGGTGTAGATATTTCAATGTTCATACAAATGGCTGTGTAGATATTTCTATGTTCATACAGATGGCGGTGTAGATATTTCCGTGTTCATACAAATGGCGGTGTAGATATTTCCATGTTTTTAGAGATGGCGGTGTAGATATTTCCATGTTTATACAGATAGCAATGTAGATATTCCCATGTTTATAGAGATAGCGGTGTAGATATTTCCATTGATATACAGAGAGCTGTGTAGATATTTGCATTTTCATACAGATGGCGGTGTAGATATTACCATGTTCATACAGATAGCGGTGTAGATATTTCCATGTTCATACAGATATCGGTGAAGATATTTCCATGTTTTACAGATAGCGGTGTAGATATTTCCATGTTCATACAGATAGCGGTGTAGATATTTCCATGTTTATAGAGATGGTGGTCTAGATATTTCCATGTTTATAGAGATAGTGGTGTAGTTATTTTCAAGTTTATAGAGACAGCGGTGTAGATATTTCCATGTTTATGCAGACAGTGGTATAGGTATTTCCATGTTCATACAGATTTCGGTGTAGATATTTCCATGTTTTTAGAGATGGCGGTGTAGATATGTTCACGTTTAAACAGATGGCGGTGGAGATATTTCCATGTTTACACAGATAGCGGTGCAGACATTTCCATGTTTACACAGATAGCGGTGTAGATATTTCCATGTTTATACAGATAGCGGTGCGGATATTTCCATGTTTATACAGATAGTTGGGCAAATATTTCCATGTTTATACAGATAGCGGTGTAGATATTTCCATCTTAATACAGATGGCGGTGTAGATATGTCCATATTCGTACAGATGGTGGTGTAGATATTTCCATGTTCATACAGATGGCGGTGTAGATATTTCGAAGTTTATAGAGATTGCGCTGCAGTTATTTCCATATTTATAGAGAAATCTGTGTAGATATTTCCATTTATATGCAGATAGCTGTGTAGATATTTCCATGTTCATGCAGATAGCTGTGTAGATATTTCCATGTTCATCCAGATGCCGGTGTGGATATATCCATGTTCATACAGATGGCGGTGAAGATATTTCCATGTTCTTACACATGGCGGTGTAGATATTTCCATGTTCATAGAGATGGCGATGTAGATATTTCCATGTTCATACAAATGGCGGTGTAGATATTTCCATGTTCATAGAGATGGCGATGTAGATATTTCCATGTTTATACAGATAGCAGTGTAGTTATTTCCATGTTTATAGACATAGCAGTGTAGATATTTCAATTGATATACAGATAGCTGTGTAGATATTTGCATGTTCATTCAGATAGCGGTGTAGATATTTCCATGTTAATACTGATAGCGGTGTAGATATTTCCATGTTCACACAGTTAGCGGTGTAGATATTTCCATGTTCATACTGATGGCGGTGTAGATATTTCCATGTTCATACAGATGGCGGTGTAGATATTTACATGTTCATACAGATGGCGGTGTAGATATTTCCATTTTCGTACGGATGGCAGCGTTGATATTTCCATGTTCATACAGGTGGCGGTGTAGATATTCCCATGTTTTTACAGATAGCTGTGTAGTTATTTCCATGTTTATAGAGATAGCAGTGTAGATATTTCCATTGATATACAGATAGCTGTGTAGAAATTTGCATGTTCATACTGATAGCGGTGTAGTTATTTACATGTTCATACAGATAGCGGTGTAGATATTTCCATGTTCATACACATAGCGGTGTAGATATTTCCATGTTCATACAGATAACGGTGTAGACATTTCCATCTTCATACAGATAGCGGTGTAGATATTTCCATGTTCACACACATAGCGGTGTAGATATTTCCATGATCATACAGTTAGCGGTGTAGATATTTCCATGTTCATGCAGATAGCGGTATAGATATTTCCATGTTCATCCAGATGCTGGTGTAGATATATCCATGTTCATACAGATGGCGGTGAAGATATTTCCATGTTCATACAGATGGCGGTGTAGATATTTCCATGTTCATACAAATGGCGGTGTAGATATTTCTATGTTCATGCAGATGGCGGTGTAGATATTTCCGTGTTCATAAAAATGGCGGTGTAGATATTTCCATGTTCATAGAGATGGCGGTGTAGATATTTCCATGTTTATACAGATAGCAATGTAGATATTTCCATGTTTATAGAGATAGCGGTGTAGATATTTCCATTGATATACAGACAGCTGTGTAGATATTTGCATGTTCATACAGATAACGGTGTAGATATTTCCATGTTCATACAGATAGCGGTGTAGATATTTCCATGTTCATACAGATGGCGGTGTAGATATTTCCATGTTTGTACAGATAGCAGTGTAGTTATTTCCATGTTTATAGAGATAGCAGTGTAGATATTTCCATTGATATACAGATAGGTGTGTAGATATTTCCATGTTCATACAGATAGCGGTGTAGTTATTTCCATGTTCATACAGTTAGCGGTGTAGATATTTCCATGTTCATACAGATGGCGGTGTAGGTATTTACATGTTCATACAGATGGCGGTGTAGATATTTACATGTTCATACAGATGGCGGTGTAGATATTTCCATGTTCGTACAGATGGCAGTGTAGATATCTCCATGTTCACACAGGTGGCGGTGTAGATATTTCCATGTTCATACAGATAGCAGTGTAGTTATTTCCATGTTTTTAGAGATAGCAGTGTAGGAATTTCCATTGATATACAGATAGCTGTGTAGATATTTACATGTTCATACAGATGGCGGTGTAGATATTTCCATGTTCGTACGGATGGCAGTGTAGATATTTCCATGTTCGTACAGGTGGCGGTGTAGATATTTCCATGTTTATACAGATAGCAGTGTAGTTATTTCAATGTTTATAGAGATAGCAATGTAGATATTTCCATTGATATACATATAGCTCTGTAGATATTTGCATGTTCATACAGATAGTGGTGTAGATATTTCCATGTTCATATAGATAGAGGTGTAGATATTTCCATGTTCATACAGATAGCAGTGTAGATATTTCCATGTTCATACAGATAACGGTGTAGATATTTCCATGTTCATACTGATAGCGGTGTAGATATTTCCATGTTCATACAGTTAGCGGTGTAGATATTTCCATGTTCATACAGATGGCGGTGTAGATATTTACATGTTCATACAGATGGCGTTGTAGATATTTCCATGTTCGTACAGATGGTGGTGTAGATATTTCCATGTTCATAGAGATGGCGGTGTAGATATTTCCATGTTTATGCAGATAGCGGTATAGATATTTCCATGTTTATACAGAAGGTGGTGTAGATATTTCCATGTTTATAGAGATGGCGGTCTAGATATCTCCATGTTTATCGAGATAGTGGTGTAGTTATTTCCAAGTTTATAGAGACTGCCTTGTAGATATTTCCATGTTTATACAGATAGCGGTGAAGATATTTCCATGTTTATACAGATAGCGGTGTAGATATTTCCATGTTTATACAGATAGCAGTGTAGATATTTCCATGTTTATAGAGATAGTGGTGTATATAATTTCAATTTTATACAGATAGCAGTGTAGATAATTCCTAGTTCATACAGATAGCGGTGTAGATATTTCCACGTTTATATAGATGGCGGTGTAGATATTTCCATGTTCATACAGATGGCGGTGTAGATATTTGCATGTTTTTAGAGATGGCGGTGTAGACATTTTCATGTTTACACAGATGGCGGTGGAGATATTTCCATGTTTACACAGATAGCGGTGTAGACATTTCCATGTTTACACAGATAGCTGTGTGGATATTTCCAAGTTTATGCAGATAGCGATGTAGATATTTCCATGTTTATACAGATAGCGGTGTGGATATTTCCATGTTTATACAGATAGTTGGGCATATATTTCCATGTTTATACAGATAGCGGTGTAGATATTTCCATCTTAATACAGATGGCGGTGTAGATATGTCTATGTTCGTACAGATGGCGGTGTAGATATTTCCATGATCATAGGGATTGCGGTGTAGATATTTCGAAGTTTATAGAGGTAGCGCTGTAGTTATTTCCAAATTTATAGAGAAATCTGTGTTGATATTTCCATGTATATGCAGATAGTTGTGTAGATATTTCCATGTTCATGCAGATAGCGGTGTAGATATTTCCATGTTCTTCCATATGCCGGTGTAGATATATCCATATTCATAGAGATGGCGGTGTAGATATTTCCATGTTAATACAGATAGCAGTGTAGTTATTTCCATGTTTATAGAGATAGCAGTGTAGATATTTCCATTGATATACAGATAGCTGTGTAGATATTTGCATGTTCATACAGTAGTGGTGTAGATATTTCCATGTTCATACTGATAGCGGTGTAGATATTTCCATGTTCATACAGTTAGCGGTGTAGATATTTCCATGTTCATACAGATGGCGGTGTAGATATTTCCATGTTCATACAGACGGCAGTGTAGATATTTACATGTTCATACAGATGGCGGTGTAGATATTTCCATGTTCGTACGGATGGCAGTGTAGATATTTCCATGTTCATACAGGTGGCGTTGTAGATATTTCCATGTTTATAGAGATGGTGGTCTAGATATTTCCATGTTTATAGAGATAGTGGTGTAGTTATTTTCAAGTTTATAGAGACAGCGGTGTAGATATTTCCATGTTTATGCAGACAGTGGTATAGGTATTTCCATGTTCATACAGATTTCGGTGTAGATATTTCCATGTTTTTAGAGATGGCGGTGTAGATATTTTCACGTTTACACAGATGGCGGTGGAGATATTTCCATGTTTACACAGATAGCGGTGCAGACATTTCCATGTTTACACAGATAGCGGTGTAGATATTTCCATGTTTATACAGATAGCGGTGCGGATATTTCCATGTTTATACAGATAGTTGGGCAAATATTTCCATGTTTATACAGATAGCGGTGTAGATATTTCCATCTTAATACAGATGGCGGTGTAGATATGTCCATATTCGTACAGATGGTGGTGTAGGTATTTCCATGTTCATACAGATGGCGGTGTAGATATTTCGAAGTTTATAGAGATTGCGCTGCAGTTATTTCCATATTTATAGAGAAATCTGTGTAGATATTTCCATTTATATGCAGATAGCTGTGTAGATATTTCCATGTTCATGCAGATAGCTGTGTAGATATTTCCATGTTCATCCAGATGCCGGTGTGGATATATCCATGTTCATACAGATGGCGGTGAAGATATTTCCATGTTCTTACACATGGCGGTGTAGATATTTCCATGTTCATAGAGATGGCGATGTAGATATTTCCATGTTCATACAAATGGCGGTGTAGATATTTCCATGTTCATAGAGATGGCGATGTAGATATTTCCATGTTTATACAGATAGCAGTGTAGTTATTTCCATGTTTATAGACATAGCAGTGTAGATATTTCAATTGATATACAGATAGCTGTGTAGATATTTGCATGTTCATTCAGATAGCGGTGTAGATATTTCCATGTTAATACTGATAGCGGTGTAGATATTTCCATGTTCACACAGTTAGCGGTGTAGATATTTCCATGTTCATACTGATGGCGGTGTAGATATTTCCATGTTCATACAGATGGCGGTGTAGATATTTACATGTTCATACAGATGGCGGTGTAGATATTTCCATGTTCGTACGGATGGCAGTGTATATATTTCCATGTTCATACAGGTGGCGGTGTAGATATTTCCATGTTTTTACAGATAGCTGTGTAGTTATTTCCGTGTTTATAGAGATAGCAGTGTAGATATTTCCATTGATATACAGATAGCTGTGTAGATATTTGCATGTTCATACAGATAGCGGTGTAGATATTTTCATGTTCATACAGATAGCGGTGTAGATATTTCCATGTTCATACACATAGCGGTGTAGATATTTCCATTTTCATACAGATAACGGTGTAGATATTTCCATGTTCATACAGATAGCGGTGTAGATATTTCCATGTTCACACAGAGAGCGGTGTAGATATTTCCATGTTCATACAGTTAGCGGTGTAGATATTTCCATGTTCATGTAGATAGCGGTGTAGTTATTTCCATGTTCATCCAGATGCCGGTGTAGATATATCCATGTTCATACAGATAGCTGTGTAGATATTTACATGTTCATTCAGATAGCGGTGCAGATATTTCCATGTTCATACAGATAGCTGTGTAGATATTTCCATGTTCATACAGATAGCGGTGTAGATATTTCCATGTTCATACACATAGCGGTGTAGATATTTCAATCTTCATACAGATAGCGGTGTAGAAATTTCCATGTTCATACATGTAGCGGTGTAGATATTTCCATGTTCATAGAGATGGCGGTGTAGATATTTCCATGTTCATACAGATAGCGGTGTAGAAATTTCCAACTTCATACAGGTAGCGGTGTAGAAATTTCCATGTTCATACATGTAGCGGTGTAGATATTTCCATGTTCATAGAGATGGCGGTGTAGATATTTCCATGTTCGTACACATGGCGGTGTAGATATTTCCATGTTCATAGAGATGACGGTGTAGATATTTCCATTTTCATACGGATGGCGGTGTAGATATTTCCATATTGATACAGATGGCGGTGTAGATATTTCCATGTTTATACAGATGGCAGTGTAGATATTTTCGTGTTTATGCAGAGGTTGGTTTATATATTTCCATGTTTACAGAGATAGCGGTGTAGATATTTCCATGTTGATAAACATAGCGGTGTAGAGATTTCTAAGTTTATGGAGATAGCAGTGTAGATATTTCCAAGTTTATAGAGATAGCGGTATAGATATTTCCATGTTTATGGAGATAGCGGTGTAGATATTTCCATGTTTATTAAGCTAGCGGTCTAGATATTTCCATGTTTATACAGCTGGCGGTATAGATATTTCTATGTTTATAGAGATTGCAGTCTAGATATTTCCATGTTTACAGAGATAGTGTTGTAGTTATTTCCAAGTTTATAGAGATAGCGGTGTAGATATTTCCATGTTTATACAGATAGCAGTGTAGATATTTCCATGTTTATACAGATAGCGGTGTAGATATTTACATGTTTATAGAGATGGTGGTCTAGATATTTTCTTATTCATACAGATAGCGTTGCAGATATTTCCATGTTTATAGAGATGGCGGTGTAGATATTTACATGTTAATACAGACAGCGGTGTAGATATTTCCATGTTTATAGAGATGGCGGTGAAGTTATTTCCATGTTTATACAGATAGCGGTGAAGATATTTCCATGTTTATAGAGATTGCGGTGTAGACATTTCCAATTTTATACAGATAGCAGTGTTGAAATTTCCATGTTCATACAGGTAGCGGTGTAGATAGTTCCACATTTATAGAGATGGCGGTGTAGATATTTCCATGTTCATACAGATGGCAGTGTAAATATTTCCATGTTTATAGAGATGGCGGTGTAGATATTTCCATGTTTATACAGAAAGCGGCGTAGATATTTCCATGTTTACACAGATAGTTGTGTAGACCTTTCCATGTTTACACAGATAGCATTGTAGACATTTACATGTTTATAGAGATGTTGGTGTAGATATTTCCACGTTTATACAGATAGTGGTGTAGATATTTCCATCTTTATACAGATATCAGTGTAGATATTTCAATGTTTATACAGATAGTGTTGTGGATACTTGCATCTTAATTCAGATGGCGGTGTAGATAAGTCCATGTTCATACATACGGCGGTGTATATGTTTCCAGTTTTATAGAGATAGCAGTGTAGTTATTTCCATGTTTATAGAGATAACGGTGTAGAGTTTTCCATGTATATACAGATAGCTATGTAGATATTCCCATGTTCATACAGATAGCAATGTAGATATTTCCATGTTCACACAGATAGCGGTGTAGATATTTCCATGTTCACACAGATAGCGGTGTAGATATTTCCACGTTCATAGAGATGACGGTGTAGATATTTCCATTTTCACACGGATGGCGGTGTAGATATTTCCATGTTCATACAGATGGCGGTGTAGATATTTCCATGTTTATACAGATGGCAGTGTAGATATTTTCGTGTTTATGCAGAGGGCGGTTTAGATATTTCCATGTTTACAGAGATAGCGGTGTAGATATTTCCATGTTGAAACACATAGCGGTGTAGAGATTTCCAAGTTTATAGAGATAGCCATGTAGATATTTCCATGTTTTAGAGATAGCGCTGTAGATAATTCCTTGTTTATACAGATAGCGGTATAGATATTTCCTTGATTCTACAGATGGCGGTGTAGATATTTCCATGTTTACAGAGACGGCAGTGTAGATAATTCCTTGTTTATAGAGGTAGTGGTGTAGTTATTTCCAAGTTTATACAGATAGCTTTGTAGATATTTCCATGTTTATACAGATAACGGTGTAGATATTTCCATGTTTTTAGAGATGGCGGTCTAGATATTACCTTGTTTATAAAGATAGGGGTGTAGATATTTCAATGCTTATAGAGATAGCGGTGTAGATATTTCCATTTTTATACAGATAGCAATGTAGATATTTCCATGTTCATAAAGATAGCAGGGTAGATATTTCCATGTTTACACAGATAGCGATGTGGATATTTCCATGTTCATTCAGGTGGCGGTGTCGATATTTCTAAGTTCATACAGATGGCGGTGTACATATTTCCATGTTCATAGAGATGGCGGTGTAGATATATCCATGTCTATAGAGATAGCGGTGTGGTTATTTCCTTTTTTATTGAGATAGCAGTGTAGATATTTCTATTTATATACAGATAGCTGTGTAGATATTTCCATGTTCATACAGATAGCGGTGGAGATATTTCCATGTTCATACAGAGAGCGGTGTAGATATTTCAATCTTCATACAGATAGCGGTGTAGATATTTCAATGTTCATACAGATAGCGATGTACATATTTCCATCTTTATAGAGATAGCGGTGTAGATATTTCCATGTTTATGGACATAGCGCTGTAGGTATTTCCATTTTTATACAGATAGCAGTGTGTATTTTTCCATGTTCATACAGATAGCGGTGTATATATTTTCACATTTAAAGAGATGGCGGAGTAGATATATCCATGTTCATACAGTTGGTGATGTAGCTATTTCCATGTTTATAGAGATGACGTTGTAAATATTTCCATGTTAATACAGATGGCGGTGTAGATATTTCCATGTTCATAAAGATGGCCGTGTAGATATTTCCATGTTCATAGAGATGGCGGTGTAGATATTTCCATGTTTATGCAGATAGCGGTGAAGATATTTCCATGTTTATACAGATAGCGGTGTAGATATTTCCATGTTTATACAGACAGCAGTGTAGATATTTCCATGTTTATAGATATAGTGGTGTAGATAATTTCAATTTTATACAGAGAGCAGTGTAGATATTTCCAAGTTCATACAGATAGCAGTGTAGATATTTCCACCTTTATAGAGATGGCGGTGTAGATATTTCCATGTTCATACAGATGGCGGTGTAGATATTTCCATGTTTATAGAGATGGTGGTGAAGATATTTTCATGTTTACACAGATGGCAGTGTAGATATTTCCATGTTTACACAGATAGTGGTGTAGACATTTCCATGTTTACACAGATAGCGGTGTGGATATTTCCATGTTTATGCAGATAGCGGTGTAGATATTTCCATGTTTTTACAGATAGCGGTGCGGATATTTCAATGTTTTTACAGATAGTTGGGCAGATATTTCCATGTTTATACAGATAGCGGTGTAGATATTTCCATCTTAATACACATGGGGTGTAGATATGTCTATGTTCGTACAGATGGCGGTGTAGATATTTCCATGTTCATACAGATGGTGGTGTAGATATTTCGAAGTTTATAGAGATAGCGCTGTAGTTATTTTCATATTTATAGAGAAATCTGTGTAGATATTTCCATGTATATGCAGATAGCTGTGTAGATATTTCCATGTTCATGCAGATAGCGGTGTAGATATTTCCATGTTCATCCAGATTCCGGTGTAGATATATCCATGTTCATACAGATGCTGGTGTAGATATTTACATGTTTACAGAGATGGTGGTGTAGATATTTCCATGTTTATATAGAGGGCGGTTTAGATATTTCCATGTTCATACCGATGGCAGTGTATATATTTCCATGTTCATAGAGATGGCGGTGAAGATATTTCCATGTTCATACAGATGGCGGTGTGGATATTTACATGTTCATACAGATGGCGGTGTAGATATTTCCATGTTCGCATGGATGGCAGTGTAGATATTTCCATGTTCATACAGGTGGCGGTGTAGATATTTCCATGTTTATACAGATAGCAGTGTAGTTATTTCCATGTTTATAGAGGTAGCAGTGTAGATATTTCCATTTATATACAGATAGCATTGTAGATATTTGCATGTTCATACAGATATCTGTGTAGATATTTCCATGTTCGGACAGATAGCGGTGTAGATATTTCCATGTTCATACAGATAGCAGTGTAGATATTTCCATGTTAATAGAGATAACAGTGTAGATATTTCCATGTTCATACAGATAGCCTTGTAGATATTTCCATGTTCATACAGTTAGCGGTGTAGATATTTCCATGTTCATACAGATGGCGGTGTAGATATTTACATGTTCATACAGATGGCGGTGTAGATATTTCCATGTTCATAAAGTTAGCGGTGTAGATATTTCCAAGTTCATCCAGATGCCGGTGTAGATATATCCATGTTCATACAGATGGCCGTGAAGATATTTCCATGTTCATACAGATGGCGTTGTAGATATTTCCATGTTCATACAAATGGCGGTGTAGATATTTCTATGTTCATACAGATGGCGGTGTAGATATTTCCGTGTTCATACAAATGGCGGTGTAGATATTTCCATGTTCATAGAGATGGCGGTGTAGATATTTCCATGTTTATACAGATAGCGGTATAGATATTTCCATGTTTATACAGATGGTGGTGTAGATATTTCCATGTTTATAGAGAGGGCGGTCTAGATATTTCCATGTTTATAGAGATAGTGGTGTAGTTATTTCCAAGTTTATAGAGACAGCGTTGTAGATATTTCCATGTTTATACAGATAGCGGTGTAGATATTTCCATGTTTATACAGATAGCAGTGTAGTTATTTCCATGTTTATAGAGATAGTGGTGTAGATAATTTCAATTTTATACAGATATCAGTGTAGATAATTCCAAGTTCATACAGATTGCGGTGTAGATATTTCCACGTTTATAGAGATGGTGTTGTAGATATTTCCATGTTCATACAGATGGCGGTGTAGATATTTCCATGTATTTAGAGATGGCGGTGTAGATATTTTCATGTTTACACAGATGGCGGTGGAGATATTTCCATGTTTACACAGATAGCGGTGTAGACATTTCAGTGTTTACACATACAGCAGTGTGGATATTTCCACGTTTATGCAGATAGCGGTGTAGATATTTCCATGTTTATACAGATAGCGGTGCAGATATTTCCCTGTTTATACAGATAGTTGGGCAGATATTTCCATGTTTATACAGATAGCGGTGTAGATATTTCCATCTTAATACAGATGGCGGTGTAGATATGTCTATGTTCGTACAGATGGCTGTGTAGATATTTACATGTTCATATAGATGGCGGTGTAGATATTTCCATGTTTGTAAAGATGACGGTGTAGATATTTCCATGTTCATACAGATAGCGGTGTAGATATTTCCATGTTCATACAGATGGCGGTGTAGATATTTACATGTTCATATAGATGGCGGTGTAGATATTTCCATGTTTGTAAAGATGACGGTGTAGATATTTCCATGTTCATAGAGATGGCGGTGTAGATATTTCCATGTTTATGCAGATAGCGGTATAGGTATTTCCATATTTATACAGATGGTGGTGTAGATATTTCCATGTTTGTAGAGATGGCGGTCTAGATATTTCCATGTTTATAGAGATAGTGCTGTAGTTATTTGCAAGTTTATAGAGACAGCGTTGTAGATATTTCCATGTTTATACAGATAGCGGTGAAGATATTTCCATGTTCATGCAGATAGCGGTGTAGAAATTTCCAACTTCATACAGATATCGGTGTAGAAATTTGCATGTTCATACATATAGCGGTGTAGATATTTCCATTTTCATAGAGATGGCGGTGTAGATATTTCCATGTTCGTACACATGGCGGTGTAGATATTTCCATGTTCATAGAGATGACGGTGTAGATATTTCCATTTTCATACGGATTGCGGTGTAGATATTTCCATGTTCATACAGATGGTGGTGTAGATATTTCCATGTTTATACAGAGGGCAGTGTAGATATTTTCGTGTTTATGCAGAGGGCGGTTTAGATATTACCATGTTTACAGAGATAGCGATGTACATATTTCCATGTTGGTACACATAGCGGTGTAGAGATTTCCAAGTTTATAGAGATAGCCATGTAGATATTTCCATGTTTATAGAGATAGCACTGTAGATAATTCCTTGTTTATACAGATAGCGGTATAGATATTTCCTTGTTTCTACAGATGGCGGTGTAGATATTTCCATGTTTATAGAGAGGGCAGTGTAGATATTTCCTTGTTTATAGAGGTGGTGGTGTAGTTATTTCCAAGTTTATACAGATAGCTTTGTTGAAATTTCCATGTTTATACAGATAGCGGTGTAGATATTTCCATGTTTTTAGAGATGGCGGTCTAGATATTACCTTGTTTATACAGATAGTGGTGTAGATATTTCAATGTTTATAGAGATAGCGGTGTAGATATTTCCATTTTTATACAGATAGCAATGTAGATATTTCCATGTTCATAAAGATAGCGGTGTAGATAATTCCATGTTCATACAGCTAGCGGTGTAGATATTTCCATGTTCATACAGATGGCGGTGAAGATATTTCCATGTTCATACAGATGGCGGTGTAGATATTTTCATGTTTGTACCGAAGGCAGTGTAGATATTTCCATCTTCATACAGGTGGCGGTGTAGATATTTCCATGTTTATACAGATAGCAGTGTAGTTATTTCGATGTTTATAGAGACAGCTGTGTAGATATTTCCATTGATATACAGATAGCTGTGTAGATATTTGCATGTTCATACAGATAGCGGTGTAGATATTTCCATGTTCGTACAGATAGCGGTGTAGATATTTCCATGTTCATAGAGATAGCGGTGTAGATATTTCCATGTTCATACAGAGAACGGTTTAGATATTTCCATGTTCATACAGATAGCGGTGTAGATATTTCCATGTTCATACAGTTAGCGGTGTAGATATTTCCATGTTCATACATATGGCGGTGTAGATATTTCCATGTTCATAGAGATGGCGGTGGAGATATTTCCATGTTTATGCAGATAGCAGTATAGATATTTCCATGTTTGTACAGATGTTGGTGTAGATATTTCCATGTTTATAGAGATGGCGGTCTAGATATTTCCATGTTTACAGAGATAGTGGTGTAGTTATTTCCAATTTTATAGAGACAGTGTTGTAGATATTTCCATGTTTAAACAGATAGCGGTGTAGATATTTCCATGTTTATACAGATAGCAGTGTAGATATTTCCATGTTTATAGAGATAGTGGTGTAGATAATTTCAATTTTATAGAGAGCAGTGTAGATATTTCCAAGTTGATACAGATAGCGGTGTAGATATTTCCACGTATATAGAGATGGCGGTGTAGATATTTCCATGTTCATACAGAGGACGGTGTCGATATTTCCATGCTTATAGGGATGGCGGTGTAGATATTTTCATGTTTACACAGATGGCGGTGTAGATAATTCCATGTTTACAAGGGTAGCAGTTTAGACATTTCCATGTTTACACAGATAGTGGTGCGGATATTTCCATGTTTATTCAGATAGCGGCGTGGATATTTCCATGTTTATACAGATAGTTGGGCAGATATTTACATGTTTATACAGATAGCGGTGTAGATATTTCCATCTCAATACAGATGGCGGTGTAGATATGTCCATGTTCGCACAGATGGCGGTGTAGATATTTCCGTGTTCATACAGATGGCGGTGTAGATATTTCGAAGTTTATAGAGATAGCGCTGTAGTTGTTTCCATATTTATAGAGAAATCGGTGTAGATATTTACATGTATATTCAGATAGCTGTGTAGATATTTCCATTTTCATGCAGATAGCGGTGTAGATATTTCCATGTTCATCCAGATTCCGGTGTACATATATCCATGTTCATACAGATGGCGGTGAAGATATTTCCATGTTCATACAGATGGCGGTGTAGGTATTTCCATGTTCATACAAATGGCGGTGTAGATAATTCCATGTTCTTAGAGATGGCGGTGTAGATATTTCCAGGTTCATGCAAATGGCGGTGTAGATATTTCCATTTTCATAGAGATGGCGGTGTAGATATTTCCATGTTTATACAGATAGCAGTGTAGTTATTTCCATGTTTATAGAGATACCAGTGTGGATATTTCCATTGATATACAGATATCTGTGAAGATATTTGAATGTTCATACAGATAGCGGTGTAGATATTTCCATGATCATACAAATGGCGGTGTAGATATTTCTATGTTCATAGAGAAGGCGGTGTAGATATTTCCATGTTTATACAGATAGCAGTGTAGATATTTCCATGTTTATAGAGATAGCAGTGTAGATATTTCCATTGATATACAGATAGCTGTGTAGATATTTGCATGTTCATACAGATAGCGGTGTAGATATTTCCATGTTCATACAGAGGGTGGTGTAGATATTTCCATGTTCATACAGATAGCGGTGTAGATATTTCCATGTTCATACAGATAGCTGTGTAGATATTTCCATGTTCATATAGTTAGCAGTGTAGATATTTCCATGTTCATAGAGATGGCGGTGTAGATATTTACATGTTCATACAGATGGTGGTGTAGATATATCCATGTTCTTGCGGATGGCAGTGTAGATATTTCCATGTTCATACAGGTGGCGGTGTAGATATTTCCATGTTTATACAGATAGCAGTGTAGTTATTTCCATGTTTATAGAGATAGCAGTGTGGATATTTCCATTGTTATACAGATATCTGTGAAGATATTTGAATGTTCATACAGATAGCGGTGTAGATATTTCCATGTTCATACAGAGGGTGGTGTAGATAATTCCATGTTCATACAGTTAGCTGTGTAGATATATCCATGTTCATACAGATGGCGGTGTAGATATTTACATGTTCATACAGATGTCGGTGTAGATATTTCCATGTTCATACAGATAGCGGTGTAGAGATTTCCATGTTCATACAGATAGCGGTGTAGATATTTCCATGTTCATACAGATAGCGGTGTAGATATTTCCATGTTCATACCAATAGCGGTGTAGATATTTCCATGTTCATACAGATGGCGGTGTAGATATTTACATGTTCATACAGATGGCGGTGTAGATATTTCCATGTTCATACAGATAGCGGTGTAGAGATTTCCATGTTCATACAGATAGCGGTGTAGATATTTCCATGTTCATACAGATAGCGGTGTAGATATTTCCATGTTCATACAGATGGCGGTGTAGATATTTCCATGTTCATACAGATAGCGGTGTAGAGATTTCCATGTTCATACAGATAGCGGTGTAGATATTTCCATGTTCATACAGATAGCGGTGTAGATATTTCCATGTTCATACCAATAGCGGTCTAGGCATTTCCATGTTCATACAGTTAGCGGTGTAGATATTCCCATGTTCATACAGATAGCGGTGTAGATATTTCCATGTTCATACAGATAGCGGTGTAGTTATTTCCATGTTCATACAGATAGCGGTGTAGATATTTCCATGTTCATACAGATAGCGGTGTAGATAATTCCATGTTCATACAGCTAGCGGTGTAGATATTTCCATGTTCATACAGATGGCGGTGTAGATATTTACATGTTCATACAGATGGCGGAATAGATATTTCCATGTTCATACAGATAGCGGTGTAGATATTTCCATGTTCATACAGAGAGCGGTGTAGATAATTCCATGTTCATACAGATAGCTGTGTAGATATTTCCATGTTCATACAGATGGCGGTGTAGGTATTTCCATGTTCATACATTTAGCGGTGTAGATATTTCCATGTTCATACAGATGGCGGTGAAGATATTTCCATGTTCATACAGATGGCGGTGTAGATATTTTCATGTTTGTACGGATGGCAGTGTAGATATTTCCATGTTCATACAGGTGGCGGTGTAGATATTTCCATGTTTATACAGATAGCAGTGTAGATATTTCCATATTCATACAGATAGCGGTGTAGATATTTCCATCTTCATACCAATAGCGGTGTAGACATTTCCATGTTCATACATTTAGCGGTGTAGATATTTCCATGTTCATACAGATGGCGGTGAAGATATTTCCATGTTCATACAGATGGCGGTGTAGATATTTTCATGTTCATACAGGTGGCGGTGTAGATATTTCCATGTTTATACAGATAGCAGTGTAGTTATTTCCATGTTTATAGAGACAGCTGTGTAGATATTTCCATTGATATACAGATAGCTGTGTAGATATTTGCATGTTCATAGAGATAGCGGTGTAGATATTTCCATGTTCATACAGATAGCGGTGTAGATATTTCCATGTTCATACAGTTAGCGGTGTAGATATTTCCATGTTCATACAGATAGCGGTGTAGATATTTCCATGTTCATAGAGATAGCGGTGTAGATATTTCCATGTTCATACAGTTAGCTGTGTAGTTATTTCCATGTTCATACAGATGGCGGTGTAGATATTTACATGTTCATACAGATGGCGGTGTAGATATTTCCATGTTCATACAGATAGCGGTGTAGATATTTCCATGTTCATACAGATAGCGGTGTAGATATTTCCATGTTCATACAGAAAGCGGCGTAGATATTTCCATGTTCATACCAATAGCGGTGTAGACATTTCCATGTTCATACATTTAGCGGTGTAGATATTTCCATGTTCATACAGATGGCGGTGTAGATATTTCCATGTTTGTACGGATGGCAGTGTAGATATTTCCATGTTCATACAGGTGGCGGTGTAGATATTTCCATGTTTATACAGATAGCACTGTAGTTATTTCCATGTTAATAGAGATAGCTGTGTAGATATTTCCATTGATATACAGATAGCTGTGTAGATATTTCCATTGATATACAGATAGCTGTGTAGATATTTGCATGTTCATACCGATAGCGGTGTAGTTATTTCCATGTTCGTACAGATAGCGGTGTAGATATTTCCATGTTCATACAGATAGCGGTGTAGATATTTTCATGTTCATACAGATAACGGTGTAGACATTTCCATGTTCATACAGACACTGGTGTAGATATTTCCATGTTCATACGGTTAGCGGTGTAGATATTTCCATGTTCATACAGATGGCGGTGTAGATATTTCGAAGTTTATAAAGATAGCGCTGTAGTCATTTCCATACTTATAGAGAAATCTGTGTAGATATTTCCATGTATATTCAGATAGCTGTGTAGATATTTCCATGTTCATGCAGATAGCGGTGTAGATATTTCCATGTTCATACAGTTAGCGGTGTAGATATTTCCATGTTCATACAGATAGCGGTGTAGATATTTACATGTTCATACAGATGGCGGTGTACATATTTCCATGTTCATATAGATGGCGGTGTAGATATTTCCATGTTCATACAGATGGCGGTGTAGATATTTCCATGTTCATACAGATAGCGGTGTAGATATTTCCATGTTCATACAGAAAGCGGCGTAGATATTTCCATGTTCATACCAATAGCGGTGTAGACATTTCCATGTTCATACATTTAGCGGTGTAGATATTTCCATGTTCATACAGATGGCGGTGTAGATATTTCCATGTTTGTACGGATGGCAGTGTAGATATTTCCATGTTCATACAGGTGGCGGTGTAGATATTTCCATGTTTATACAGATAGCACTGTAGTTATTTCCATGTTAATAGAGATAGCTGTGTAGATATTTCCATTGATATACAGATAGCTGTGTAGATATTTCCATTGATATACAGATAGCTGTGTAGATATTTGCATGTTCATACCGATAGCGGTGTAGTTATTTCCATGTTCGTACAGATAGCGGTGTAGATATTTCCATGTTCATACAGATAGCGGTGTAGATATTTTCATGTTCATACAGATAACGGTGTAGACATTTCCATGTTCATACAGACACTGGTGTAGATATTTCCATGTTCATACGGTTAGCGGTGTAGATATTTCCATGTTCATACAGATGGCGGTGTAGATATTTCGAAGTTTATAAAGATAGCGCTGTAGTCATTTCCATACTTATAGAGAAATCTGTGTAGATATTTCCATGTATATTCAGATAGCTGTGTAGATATTTCCATGTTCATGCAGATAGCGGTGTAGATATTTCCATGTTCATACAGTTAGCGGTGTAGATATTTCCATGTTCATACAGATAGCGGTGTAGATATTTACATGTTCATACAGATGGCGGTGTACATATTTCCATGTTCATATAGATGGCGGTGTAGATATTTCCATGTTCATACAGATGGCGGTGTAGATATTTCCATGTTCATACAGATAGCAGTGTAGATATTTCCATGTTCATACCAATAGCGGTGTAGATATTTCCATGTACATACAGTTAGCGGTGTAGATATTTCCATGATCATACAGATGGCGGTGTAGATATTTCGACGTCTATAGAGATAGCGCTGTAGTTATTTCCATATTTATAGAGAAATCTTTGTAGATATTTCCATGTATATTTAGATAGCAGTGTAGATATTTCCATGTTCATGCAGATATCGGTGTAGACATTTCCATCTTCATCCAGATGCCGGTGTATATATATCCATGTTCATACAGATGGCGGTGAAGATATTTCCATGTTCATACAGATGGTGTTGTAGATATTTCCATGTTCATACAAATGGCGGTGTAGATATTTCCATGTTCATAGAGATGGTGGTGTAGATATTTCCATGTTCACACAAATGGCGGTGTAGATATTTCCATGTTCATAGAGATGGCGGTGTAGATATTTCCATATTTATAGAGATAGCAGTGTAGTTATTTCCATGTTTATGGAGATAGCAGGGTTGATATTCCCATTGATATACAGATAGCTGTCTAGATATTTGCATGTTCATAGAGATAGCGGTGTAGATATTTCCATGTTCATACAGATAGCGGTGTAGATATTTCCATGTTCCTACAGATACCGGTGTAGATATTTCCATGTTCATACAGATAGCGGTGTAGATATTTCCATGTTCATACAGATAGCGGTGTAGATAATTCCATGTTCATACCGTTAGCGGTGTAGATATTTCCATGTTCATGCAGATGGCGGTGTAGATATTTACATGTTCATACAAATGGCGGTGTAGATATTTCCATGTTCATACAGATAGTGGTGTAGATATTTCCATGTTCATACAGATAGCGGTGTAGATAATTCCACGTTCATACAGTTAGCTGTGTAGATATTTCCATGTTTATACAGATGGCGGTGTAGATATTTCCATGTTCATACAGATAGCGGTGTAGATATTTCCATGTTCATACCAATAGCGGTGTAGGCATTTCCATGTTCATACATTTAGCGGTGTAGATATTTCCATGTTCATACAGATGGCGGTGAAGATATTTCCATGTTCATACAGATGGCGGTGTAGATATTTCCATGTTTGTACGGATGGCACTGTAGATATTTCCATGTTCATACAGGTGGCGGTGTAGATATTTCCATGTTTTTACAGATAGCAGTGTAGTTATTTCCATGTTAATGGATATAGCTGTGTGGATATTTCCATTGATATACAGATAGCTGTGTAGATATTTGCATGTTCAAACAGATAGCGGTGTAGATATTTCCATGTTAGTACAAATAGCGGTGTAGATATTTAAATATTTTACAGATAGCGGTGTAAATATTTCCATGTTCATACAGATAATGGTGTAGATATTTCCATGTTCATACAGACAGCGGTGTAGATATTTCCATGTTCATACTGTTAGCGGTGTACATATTTCCATGTTCATACAGATGGCGGTGTAGATATTTACATGTTCATACAGATGGCGGTATAGATATTTCCATGTTCGTACAGATGGCGGTGTAGACATTTCCATGTTCATGCAGATAGCGGTATAGATATTTCCATGTTTATACAGATGGTGGTGTAGATATTTCCATGTATATAGAGATGACGGTCTAGATATTTCCATGTTTACAGAGATAGTGGTGTAGTTATTTCCAAGTTTATAGAGACAGAGTTGTAGATATTTCCATGTTTATACAGATAGCGGTGAAGGTATTTCCGTGTTTATACAGATAGCGGCGTAGATATTTCCATGTTTATACAGATAGCAGTGTAGATATTTCCATGTTTATAGAGATAGTGGTGTAGATAATTTCAATTTTATACAGAGAGCAGTGTAGATATTTCCAAGTTCATGCAGATAGTGGTGTAGATATTTCCAGGTTCATACAAATGGCAGTGTAGATATTTCCATGTTCGTCCAGATAGCGGTGTAGTTATTTCCATGTTCATACAGATAGCGGTGTTGATATTTCCATGTTCATACAGATATAGGTGTAGATATTTCCATGTTCATACAGATAGCGGTGTAGATATTTCCATGTTCATACAGATGGCGGTGTAGATATTTACATATTCATACAGATGGCGGTATAGATATTTCCACGTTCGTACAGATGGCGGTGTAGATATTTCCATGTTCATACAGATGGCGGTATAGATATTTCCATGTTTATGCAGATAGCGGTGTAGATATTTCCATGTTTATACAGATGGTGGTGTAGATATTTCCATGTTTATAGAGATGGAGGTCTAGATATTTCCATGTTTACAGAGATAGTGGTGTAGTTATTTCCAAGTATATAGAGACAGCGTTGTAAATATTTCCATGTTTATACAGATAGCTGTGAAGATATTTCCTTGTTTATACAGAGAGCGGTGTAGATATTTCCATGTTTATACAGATAGCAGTGTAGATATTTCCATGTTTATAGAGATAGTGGTGTAGATAATTTCAATTTTATACAAAGAGCAGTGTAGATATTTCCAAGTTCATACAGATAGCGGTGTAGATATTTCCACGTTTATAGAGATGGCGGTGTAGATATTTCCATGTTCATACAGATGGCGGTGCAGATATTTCCATGTTTATAGGGATGGCGGTGTAGATATTTTCATATTTACACAGATGGCGGTGTAGATATTTCCATGTTTACACAGATAGCGGTGAAGACATTTCCATGTTTACACAGATAGCGGTGTGGATATTTCCATGTTTATGCAGATAGCAGTGTAGATATTTCCATGTTTATACAGATATCGGTGCGGATATTTCCATGTTTATACAGATAGTTGGGCAGATATTTCCATGTTTATACAGATAGCTGTGTAGATATTTCCATCTTAATACAGATGGCGGTGTAGATATGTCCATGTTCGTACAGATGGCGGTGTAGATATTTCCATGTTCATACAGATGGCGGTGTAGATATTTCGAAGTTTATAGAGATAGCTCTGTAGTTATTTCCATATTTATAGAGAAATCTGTGTAGATATTTCCATGTATATTCAGATAGCTGTGTAGATATTTCCATGTTCATGCAGAGAGCGGTGTAGATATTTCCATGTTCATCCAGATGCCGGTGTACATATATCCATGTTCATACAGATGGCGGTGAAGATATTTCCATGTTCATACAGATGGTGGTGTAGATATTTCCATGTCCATACAAATGGCAGTGTAGATATTTCCATGTTCATAGAGATGGCGGTGAAGATATTTCCATGTTCATACAAATGGCGGTGTAGATATTTCCATGTTCATAGAGATGGCGGTGTAGATATTTCCATATTTATAGAGATAGCAGTGTAGTTATTACCATGTTTATAGAGATAGCAGTGTAGATATTTCCATTGATATACAGATAGCTGTGTATATATTTGCATGTTCATAGAGATAGCGGTGTAGATATTTCCATGTTCATACAGATAGCGGTGTAGATATTTCCATGTTCATACAGTTAGCGGTGTAGATATTTCCATGTTCATACAGATAGCAGTGTAGATATTTCCATGTTCATAGAGATAGCGGTGTAGATATTTCCATGTTCATACAGTTAGCTGTGTAGTTATTTCCATGTTCATACAGATGGCGGTGTAGATATTTACATGCTCATACAGATGGCGGTGTAGATATTTCCATGTTCATACAGATGGCGGTGTAGATATTTCCATGTTCATACAGATAGCGGTGTAGATATTTCCGTGTTCATACAGAAAGCGGCGTAGATATTTCCATGTTCATACCAATAGCGGTGTAGACATTTCCATGTTCATACATTTAGCGGTGTAGATATTTCCATGTTCATACAGATGGCGGTGAAGATATTTCCATGTTCATACAGATGGTGGTGTAGATATTTCCATGTTTGTACGGATGGCAGTGTAGATATTTCCATGTTCATACAGGTGGCGGTGTAGATATTTCCATGTTTATACAGATAGCAGTGTAGTTATTTCCATGTTAATAGAGATAGCTGTGTAGATATTTCCATTGATATACAGATAGCTGTGTAGATATTTCCATTGATATACAGATAGCTGTGTAGATATTTGCATGTTCATACAGATAGCGGTGTAGATATTTCCATGTTCGTACAGATAGCGGTGTAGATATTTCCATGTTCATACAGATAGCGGTGTAGATATTTTCATGTTCATACAGATAACGGTGTAGACATTTCCATGTTCATACAGACAGTGGTGTAGATATTTCCATGTTCATACAGATGGCGGTGTACATATTTCCATGTTCATATAGATGGCGGTGTAGATATTTCCATGTTCATACAGATGGCGGTGTAGATATTTCCATGTTCATACAGATAGCAGTGTAGATATTTCCATGTTCATACCAATAGCGGTGTAGATATTTCCATGTACATACAGTTAGCGGTGTAGATATTTCCATGTTCATACAGATGGCGGTGTAGATATTTCGACGTCTATAGAGATAGCGCTGTAGTTATTTCCATATTTATAGAGAAATCTTTGTAGATATTTCCATGTATATTTAGATAGCAGTGTAGATATTTCCATGTTCATGCAGATATCGGTGTAGACATTTCCATCTTCATCCAGATGCCGGTGTATATATATCCATGTTCATACAGATGGCGGTGAAGATATTTCCATGTTCATACAGATGGTGTTGTAGATATTTCCATGTTCATACAAATGGCGGTGTAGATATTTCCATGTTCATAGAGATGGTGGTGTAGATATTTCCATGTTCACACAAATGGCGGTGTAGATATTTCCATGTTCATAGAGATGGCGGTGTAGATATTTCCATATTTATAGAGATAGCAGTGTAGTTATTTCCATGTTTATGGAGATAGCAGTGTTGATATTCCCATTGATATACAGATAGCTGTCTAGATATTTGCATGTTCATAGAGATAGCGGTGTACATATTTCCATGTTCATACAGATAGCGGTGTAGATATTTCCATGTTCCTACAGATACCGGTGTAGATATTTCCATGTTCATACAGATAGCGGTGTAGATATTTCCATGTTCATACAGATAGCGGTGTAGATAATTCCATGTTCATACCATTAGCGGTGTAGATATTTCCATGTTCATGCAGATGGCGGTGTAGATATTTACATGTTCATACAAATGGCGGTGTAGATATTTCCATGTTTATAGAGATAGCGGTGTAGATATTTCCATGTTTACAGAGATAGTGGTGTAGTTATTTCCAAGTTTATAGTGACAGCGTTGTAGATATTTCCATGTTTATACAGATAGCGGTGTAGATATTTCCATGTTTATAGAGATAGCAGTGTAGATATGTCCATGTTTATAGAGATAGTGGTTTAGATAATTTCAATTCTATACAGAGAGCAGTGTAGATATTTCCAAGTTCATACAGATAGCGGTGTAGATATTTCCACGTTTATAGAGATGGCGGTGTAGATATTTCCATGTTCATACAGATGGCGGTGTAGATATTTCCATGTTCATCCAGATGCCGGTGTAGATATTTCCAAGTTCATACAGATGGCGGTGTAGATATTTCCATGTTCATACAGATGGCGGTGTAGATATTTCCATGTTCATACAGATGGCGGTGTAGATATTTCCATGTCCATACCAATAGCGGTGTAGATATTTCCATGTTCATACAGTTAGCGGTGTAGATATTTCCATGTTCATACAGATGGCGGTGTAGATATTTACATGTTCATACAGAAGGCGGTGTAGGTATTTCCATGTTCGTACGGATGGCAGTGTAGATATTTCCATGTTCATACAGGAGGCGGTGTAGATATTTCCATGTTTATACAGATAGCAGTGTAGTTATTTCCATGTTTACAGAGACAGCTGTGTAGATATTTCCATTGATATACAGATAGCTGTGTAGATATTTGCATGTTCATACAGATAGCGGTGTATATATTTCCATGATCGTACAGATAGCGGTGTAGATATTTCCATGTTCATACAGATAGCGGTGTAGATATTTCCATGTTCATACCGATAGCGGTGTAGATATTTCCATGTTCATACAGTTAGCGGTGTAGATATTTCCATGTTCATACAGATGGCGGTGTAGATATTTACATGTTCATACAGATGGCGGTATAGGTATTTCCATGTTCGTACAGATGGCGGTGTAGATATTTCCGTGTTCATAGAGATGGCGGTATAGGTATTTCCATGTTCGTACAGATGGCGGTGCAGATATTTCCATGTTCATAGAGATGGCGGTGTAGATATTTCCATGTTTATGCAGATAGCGGTATAGATATTTCGATGTTTCTACAGATGGAGAAGTAGATATTTCCATGTTTATAGAGATGGCGGTCTAGATATTTCCATGTTTACAGAGATAGTGGTGTAGTTATTTCCAAGTTTATGGAGACAGCGTTGTAGATATTTCCATGTTTATACAGATAGCGGTGAAGATATTTCCATGTATATACAGATAGTGGTGTAGATATTTCCATGTTTATACAGATAGCAGTGTAGATATTTCCATGTTTATAGAGATAGTGGTGTAGATAATTTCAATTTTATACAGAGAGCAGTGTAGATATTTCCAAGTTCATAGAGATAGCGGTGTAGCTATTTCCACGTTTATAGAGATGGCGGTGTAGATATTTCCATGTTCATACAGAGGACGGTGTAGATATTTCCATGTTTATAGGGATGGCGGTGTAGATATTTTCATGTTTTCACAGATGGTGGTGTAGATATTTCCATGTTTACACGGTTAGCGGTGTAGACATTTCCATGTTTACACAGATAGCGGTGTGGATATTTCCATGTTTATGCAGATAGCATTGTAGATATTTCCATGTTTATACAGATAGCGGTGCGGATATTTCCATGTTTATTCAGATAGCGGTGCGGATATTTCCATGTTTATACAGATAGTTGGGCAGATATTTCCATGTTTATACAGATAGTTGGGCAGATATTTCCATGTTTATACAGATAGCGGTGTAGATATTTCCATCTTAATACAGATGGCGGTGTAGATATGTCCATGTTCATACAGATGGCAGTGTAGATATTTCCACGTTTATAGGGATGGCGGTGTAGATATTTCCATGTTCATACAGATGGCAGTGTAGATATTTCCATGTTTATAGACTTGGCGTTGTAGATATTTTCATGTTTACACAGATGGCGGTGTAGATATTTCCATGTTTACACAGATAGCGGTGTAGACATTTCCATGTTTACACAGATAGCGGTGCGGTTATTTCCGTGTTTATACAGATAGTTGGACAGATATTTCCAAGTTTATACAGATTGCGGTGTAGTTATTTCCATCATAATACAGATGGCGGTGTAGATATGTCCATGTTCGTACAGATTGCGGTGTAGGTATTTCCATGTACATACAGATGGCGGTGTAGATATGTCAAAGTTTATAGAGATAGCGCTGTAATTATTTCCATATTTATAGAGAAATCTGTGTAGATATTTCCATATATATGCAGATAGCTGTGTAGATATTTCCATGTTCATGCACATAGCAGTGTAGATATTTCCATGTTCCTACAGATAGCGGTGTAGATATTTCCATGTTCAAACAGTTAGCGGTGTAGATATTTCCATGTTCATACAGATGGCGGTGTAGATATTTCCATGTTCATACAGATGGCGGTGTAGATATTTCCATGTTCATAGAGATGGCGGTGTAGATATTTCCATGTTTATGCAGATAGCAGTGTAGATATTTCCATGTTCATACAGATGGCGGTGTAGATATTTCCATGTTCGTATGGATGGCAGTGTAGATATTTCCATGTTCATACAGGTGGCGGTATAGATATTTCCATGTTTATACAGATGGTGGTGTAGATATTTCCATGTTTATAGAGATGGCGGTGTAGATATTTCCATGCTTATAGAGATAGTGGTGTAGTTATTTCCAAGTTTATAGAGACGGCGTTGTAGATATTTCCATGTTTATACAGATAGCGGTGAAGATATTTCCATGTTTATACAGATAGCGGTGTAGATATTTCCATGTTTATACAGATAGCGGTGTAGATATTTCCATGTTTATACAGATAGCGGTGTAGATATTTCCATGTTTATAGACATAGTGGTGTAGATAATTCCAATTTTATACAGAGAGCAGTGTAGTTATGTCCAAGTTTATACAGATAGCGGTGTAGATATTTCCACGTTTATAGAGATGGCGGTGTAGATATTTCCAAGTTCATACAGATGGCGGTGTAGGTATTTCCATGTTTATAGAGATGGCTGTGTAGATATTTTCATGTTTACACAGATCGCGGTGTAGATATTTCCATGTTTACACTGATAGCGGTGTAGACGTTTCCATGTTTATGCAGATAGCGGTGTAGATTTTTCCATATTTATACAGATAGCGGTGCGGATATTTCCATGTCTATGCAGATAGCGGTGTAGGTTTTTCCATGTTTATAAAGATAGCAGTGCGGATATTTCCATGTTTATATAGATAGTTGGGCAGATATTTCCATGTTTATACAGATAGCAGTGTAGATATTTCCATCTTAATACACATGGCGGTGGAGATATGTCCGTGTTTGTACAGATGGCGGTGTAGATATGTCCATGTTTGTACAGATGGCGGTGTAGATATTTCCATGTTCATACAGATGGCGGTGTAGATATTTCGAAGTTTATAGAGATAGCGCTGTAGTTATTTCCATATTTATAGAGAAATCTGTGTAGATATTTCCATGTGTATGCAGATAGCTGTGTAGATATTTCCATGTTCATGCAGATAGCGGTGCAGATATTTCCATGTTTATCCAGATGGCGGTGCAGATATTTCCATGTATATACAGATAGCTGTGTAGATATTTCCATGTTCCTACAGATAGCGGTGTAGCTATTTCCATGTTGATACAGAAAGCGGTGTAGATATTTCCATGTTCATACAGATAGCGGTGTAGATATTTCCATGTTCATAGAGATGGCAGTGTAGATATTTCCTTGTTCATACAAATGGCGGTGTAGATATTTCCATGTTCATAGAGATGGCGGTGTAGATATTTCCATGTTTATACAGATAGCAGTGTAGTTATTTCCATGTTTATTCAGATAGCAGTGTAGATATTTCCATTAATATACAGATATCTGTGTAGATATTTGCATGTTCATACAGATAGCGGTGTAGATATTTCCATGTTGATACAGATAGCAGTGTAGATATTTCCATGTTCATACAGATGGCGGTGAAGATATTTCCATGTTCGTTCTGTTAACGGTGTAGATATTTCCATATACATACAGATGGCGGTGTAGATATATACATGTTCATACAGATGGCGGTGTAGATATTTCCATGTTCGTACAGATGGCGGTGTCGATATTTCCATATTCATAGAGATGGCAGTGCAGATATTTTTATGTTTATAGAGATAGTGGTGTAGTTTTTTCCAAGTTTATAGAGACAGCATGGTAGATATTTCCATGTTTATACACATTGGGGTGAAGATATTTCCATGTTTATACAGATAGCGGGGTAGATATTTCCATGTTTATACAGATAGTGGTGTAGATATTTCCACGTTCATAGAGATAGTGGTGTAGATAATTCCAATTTTATACAGATAGCAGTGTAGATATTTCCAAGTTCATACAGAAAGCGGTGTAGATATTTCCAGGTTTATAGGGATGGCGGTGTAGATATTTCCATGTTCATACAGATGGCAGTGTAGATATTTCCACGTTGATAGACTAGGCGTTGTAGATATTTCAATGTTTACACAGATGGCGGTGTAGATATTTCCATGTTTACACAGATAGCGGTGTAGACATTTCCATGTTTACACAGATAGCGGTGTGGATATTTCCATGTTTATGCAGATAGCGGTGTAGATATTTCGATGTTTATACAGATAGCGGTGCGGATATTTCCGTGTTTATGCAGATAGTTGGACAGATATTTCCATGTTTATACAGATAGCGGTGTAGATATTTCCATGTTCATACAGATGGCGGTGTAGATATTTCGAAGTTTATAGAGATAGCGCTGTAGTTATTTCCATATTTATAGAGAAATCTGTGTAGATATTTCCATGTATATGCACATAGCAGTGTAGATATTTCCATGTTCATGCAGATAGCAGTGTAGATATTTCCATGTTCATACAGATAGCGGTGTAGATATTTCCACGTTCATACAGTTAGCGGTGTAAATATTTCCATGTTCATACTGATGGCGGTGTAGATATTTCCATGTTCATACACATGGCGGTGTAGATATTTAAATGTTCGTATAGATGGCGGTGTAGAAATTCCCATGTTCATAGAGATGGCGGTGTAGATATTTCCATGTTTATGCAGATAGCGGTATAGATATTTCCATGTTTATAGAGATGGTGGTGTAGATATTTCCATGTTTATAGAGATGGCGGTCTAGGTATTTCCATGTTTATAGAGATAGTGGTGTAGTTTTTTCCAAGTTTATAGAGACAGCGTTGTAGATATTTCCATGTTTATACAGATAGCGGTGTAGATATTTCCATGTTCATACAGATAGCGGTGAACATATTTCCATTTTTATACAGATAGCGGTGTAGATATTTAAATGTTTATACATATAGCGGTGTAGATATTTCCATGTTTATAGAGAGAGTGGTGTAGATAATTCCAATTTTATACAGATAGCAGTGTAGATATTTCCAAGTTCATACAGATAGCGGTGTAGATATTTCCACGTTCATAGAGATGGCGGTGTAGATATTTTCATGTTTACAAAGATGGCGGTGTAGATATTTCCATGTTTACACAGAAAGCGGTGTAGACAATTCCATGTTTACACAGATAGCGGTGTAGACATTTCCATGTTTACGCTGATAGCGGTGTGGATATTTCCATGTTTATGCAGATAGCGGTGTAGATATTTCCATGTTTATACAGATAGCGGTGCGGATATTTCCATGTTTATACAGATAGTTGGGCAGATATTTCCAAGTTTATACAGATAGCGGAGAAGTTATTTCCATCTTAATACAGACGGCGGTGTAGATATCTCCATGTTCGTACAGATGGCGGTGTAGATATTTCCATGTTCATACAGATGGCGGTGTAGATATATCGAAGTTTATAGAGATAGCGCTGAAGTAATATCCAAATTTATAGAGAAATCTCTGTAGATATTTCCATGTGTATGCAGATAGATGTGTAGATATTTCCATGTTCAAGCAGATAGCGTTGTAGATATTTCCATGTTCATCCAGATACCAGTGTAGATATATCCATGTTCATACAGATGGCGGTGAAGATATTTCCATGTTCATACAGATGGCGGTGTAGATATTTCCATGTTCATACAAATGGCGGTGTAGATATTTCCATGTTCATAGAGATGGTGTTGTAGATATTTCCTTGTTCATACAAATGGCGGTGTAGATATTTCCATGTTCATTGAGATGGCGGTGTAGGTATTTCCATGTTTATACAGATAGAAGTGTAGATATTTCCATGTTTATAGAGATAGCAGTGTAGATATTTCCATTGATATATGGATAGCTGTGCAGATATTTGCATGTTCATACAGATAGCAGTGTAGTTATTTCCATGTTCATACAGATAATGGTGTAGATATTTCCATGTTCATACAGATAGCGGTGTAGATATTTCCATGTTCATACAGTTAGCGGTGTAGATATTTACATGTTCATACAGATGGCGGTGTAGATATTTACATGTTCATACAGTTAGTGGTGTAGATATTTCCATGTTCGTACAGCTGGCGGTTTAGGTATCTCCATGTTCATAGAGATGGTGGTGTAGTTATTTCCATGTTTATGCAGATAGCGGTAAAGGTATTTCCATGTTTATACAGATGGTGGTATAGATATTTCCATGTTTATAGAGATGGCAGTCTAGATATTTCCATGTTTATAGAGATAGTGGTGTAGTTATTTCCAAGTTTATAGAGACATCGTTGAAGATATTTCCATGTTTACACAGATGGCGCTGAAGATATTTCCATGTTTATACAGATAGCGGTGTGGATATTTCCATGTTTATACAGATACCGGTTTAGATATTTCCATGTTTATAGAGATAGCGGTGTAGATATTTCCATGTTCATACAGATAGCGGTGTAGATATTTCCATGTTCCTACAGATAGCGGTGTAGCTATTTCCATGATCATACAGATAACGGTGTAGATATTTCCATGTTCATAGAGATAGCGGTGTAGATATTTCCACGTTTATAGAGATGGCGGTGTAGATATTTCCATGTTCATACAGATGGCGGTGTAGTTATTTCCATGTTTACAGAGATGGTGTTGTAGATATTTTCATGTTTACACAGATGGCGTTGTAGATATTTCCATGTTTACACTGATAGCGGTGTAGATATTTCCATGTTTACACAGATAGCGGTGTGGATATTTCCATGTTTATGCAGATAGCGTTGTAGATATTTCCATGTTTATACAGATAGCGGTGCGGTTATTTCCATGTTTATACAGATAGTGGTGCAGATATTTCCATGTTTATACAGATGGCGGTGTAGATATTTCCATCTTAATACTGATGGCGGTGTAGATATGTAAATGTTCGTACAGATGGCGGTGTAGATATTTCCATGTTCATACAGATGGCGGTGTAGATATTTCGAAGTTTATAGAGATAACGCTGTAGTTATTTCCGTATTTATAGAGAAATCTGTGTAGATATTTCCATGTATATGCAGATAGCTGTGTAGATATTTCCATGTTTATGCAGATAGCGGTGTAGATATTTCCATGTTCATACAGATGGCGGTGTAGATATATCGAAGTTTATAGAGATAGCGCTGAAGTAATATCCATATTTATAGAGAAATCTCTGTAGATATTTCCATGTATATGCAGATAGATGTGTAGATATTTCCATGTTCAAGCAGATAGCGGTGTAGATATTTCCATGTTCATCCAGATGCCGGTGTAGATATATCCATGTTCATACAGATGGCAGTGAAGATATTTGCATCTTCATAGAGATGGCAGTGTAGATATTTCCATGTTCACAGAGATGGCGGTGTAGAGATTTCCATGTTCATAGAGATGGCGGTGTAGATATTTTCATGCTCATACAGATGGCTGTGTAGATATTTCCATATTCATAGAGATGGCGGTGTACATATTTCCATGTTTATACAGATAGCAGTGTAGTTATTTCCATGTTTATAGAGTGTAGATATTTCCATGTTCATAGAGATGGCGGTGTAGATATTTCCATGTTTATACAGATAGCAGTGTAGTTATTTCCCGGGTTATAGAGATAGCAGTGTAGATAATTCCATTGATATACAGATAGCTGTGTAGATATTTGCATGTTCATACAGATAGCTGAGTAGATATTTCCATGTTCATACAGATAGCGGTGTAGATATTTCCATGTTCATACAGATAGCGGTGTAGATATTTCCATGTTCATACAGTTGTGAATATTTCCAAGTTTATACAGATAGCGGTGTAGATATTTCCATGTTTGTACAGATTACGGTGTCGATATTTCCATGTTTATACAGATAGCGGTGTAGATATTTCCATCTTAATACATATAGCGGTGTAGATATTTCCAAGTTCATACAGATAGCGGTGTAGATATTTCCATGTTCATACAGATAGCGGTGTAGATATTTCCATGTTCATACAGATAGCGTTGTAGATAATTCCACCTTCACAGAGATGGCGGTTTAGAAATTTCTATGTTCATACAGAGGGCGTTGTAGATATTTCCATATTAATAGAGATGGCGGTGTAGATATTTCCATGTTTATACTAATGGCTGTGTAGATATTTCCATGTTTATTCAGATGGCGGTGTAGATATTTCCATGTTTATAGGGATGGCGGTGTAGACATTTCCATTTTTGTACAGATAGCGGTGTGGATATTTTCATGTTGATACACTTAGCGGTGTAGATATTTCTAAGTTGATAGAGATAGCGGTGAAGATATTTCCATGTTTATAATGATAGCGTTGTAGATATTTCCAGGATTTACAGATAGCGGTATAGATATTTCCATGTTTATACAGATGGCGGTGTAGATATTTCCATGTTTATAGAGATGGCGGTCTAGATATTTCCATTTTTATAGAGATAGTGGTGTAGTTATTTCCAAGTTAATAGAGAGAGCGGTGTAGATATTTCCGTGTTTATACAGATAGCGGTGTAGATATTTCCATGTTTATACAGATAACAGTGTAGACATTTACATGTTTATAGAGATGGCGGTCTAGATATTTTCTTTTTTATACAGATAGCGGTGTAGATATTTCCATGTTTATAGAGAAAGTGGTGAAGATATTTCCATGTTTATAGAGATAGTGGTGTAGATATTTCCAATTTTATACTTATAGCAGTGTAGTAATTTCCATGTTCATACAGATAGCGGTGTAGATACTTCCAAGTTTATAGAGACGGCGGTGGAGATATTTCCATGTTCATACAGATGGCGGTGTAGATATTTACATGTTTATAGAGAGGGAGGTGTAGATATTTCCATGTTTATAAAGGTGGCGGTGTAGATATTTCCATGTTTATACAGACGGTGGTGTAGATATTACCATGTTCATCCAGATGGCTGTGTAGATATATCCATGTTCATACAGATGGCGGTGAAGACATATCCATGTTCATACAGATGGCAGTGTAGATATATCCAAGTTCATACAAATGGTGGTGTGGATATTTCCATGTTCATAGAGATGGCGGTGTAGGTATTTCCATGTTTATCCAGATGGCGGTGTAGATTTTTCCATGTTTATAGAGATGGCGGTTTAGATATTTCCATGTTCCTACAGATGGCGATGTAGATATTTCCATGTTCATACAGATGGCGGTGTAGATATTTCCAAGTTCCTACAGATGGCGGTGAAGATATTTCCATGTTCATACAGATAGCGGTGTAGATATTTCCACGTTTATAGAGATAGCGGTGTAGTTATTTCCATGTTTATAGAGAAAGCTGTGTAGATATTTCCATGTATATGCCGTTAGCTGTGTAGATATTTCCAAGTTCATACAGATAGCGGTGTAGATATTTCCATGTTTATACAGATAGTGGTTAAAATATTTCCATGTTTACACAGATAGCGGTGTGGATATTTCCAAGTTTATACTGATCGCGGTGTAGATATTTCCATGTTTATACAGACTGCGGTGTAAATATTTCCATGTTTGTACAGATAGCGGTGTAGATATTTCCATCATAATACAGATGGCGGTGTAGTTATTTCCATGTTCATACAGATGGCGGTGCAGATATTACCATGTTCATACAGATGGTGATGTACATATTTCCATGTTTATAGAGATAGCGTTGTAGTTATTTCCATGTTTATAGAGATAGCGGTGCAGATATTTCCATGTATATACAGATAGCTGTGTAGATATTTCCATGTTCCTACAGATAGCGGTGTAGCTATTTCCATGTTGATACAGAAAGCGGTGTAGATATTTCCATGTTCATACAGATAGCGGTGTAGATATTTCCATGTTCATAGAGATGGCAGTGTAGATATTTCCCTGTTCATACAAATGGCGGTGTAGATATTTCCATGTTCATAGAGATGGCGGTGTAGGTATTTCCATGTTTATACAGATAGCAGTGTAGATATTTCCATGTTTATAGAGATAGCAGTGTAGATATTTCCATTGATATACAGATAGCTGTGTAGATATTTGCATGTTCATACAGATAGCGGAGTAGGTATTTCCATGTTCATACAGATAGCAGTGTAGATATTTCCATGTTCATACAGATAGCGGTGTAGTTATTTCCATGTTCATACAGATAGCGGTGTAGATATTTCCATGTTCATACAGGTAGTGGTGTAGATATTTCCATGTTCATACAGTTAGCGGTGTAGATATTTCCATGTTCATACAGATGGCGGTGTAGATATTTACATGTTCATACAGATGGCAGTGTAGATATTTCCATCTTCGTACAGTTGGCGTTGTAGATATTTCCATGTTCATAGAGATGGTGGTGTAGATATTTACATGTTTATGCAGATAGCGGTATAGCTATTTCCATGTTTATGTAGATGGTGGTGTATATATTTCCATGTTTATGGAGATGGCAGTCTAGATATTTCCATGTTTATAGAGATAGTGGTGTAGTTATTTCCAAGTTTATAGAGACAGCGTTGAAGATATTTCCATGTTTACACAGATAGCGCTGAAGATGTTTCCATGTTTATACAGATAGCGGTGTAGATATTTCCATGTTTATACAGATAGCGGTGTAGAAACTTCCATGTTTATAGAGATAGTGGTGTAGATAATTCCAATTTTATACAGATAGCTGTGTAGATATTTCCAAGTTCATACAGATAGCGGTGTAGATATTTCCAAGTTTATAGAGATGGCGGTGTAGATATTTCCATGTTCATACAGATGGCGGTGTAGATATTTCCATGTTTACAGAGGTGGCGGTGTAGATATTTTCATGTTTACCCAGATGGCGGTGTAGATATTTCCATGTTTACTCAGATAGCGGTGTAGACATTTCCATGTTTACACAGATAGCGGTGTGGATATTTCCATGTTTATGCAGATAGCGGTGTAGATATTTCCATGTTTATACAGATAGCGGTTCGGATATTTCCATGTTTATACAGATAGTTGGGCAGATATTTCCATGTTTATACAGATAGCAGTGTAGATATTTCCATCTTAATATAGATGGCCGTGTAGATATCTCCATCTTCGTACAGATGGCAGTGTAGATATTTCCATGTTCATACAGATGGCAGTGTAGATATTTCGAAGTTTATAGAGATAGCGCTGTAGTTATTTCCATATTTATAGAGAAATCTGTGTAGATATTTCCATGTATATGCAGATAGCTGTGTAGATATTTCCATGTGAAGATATTTCCATGTTCAGACAGATGGCGTTGTAGATATTTCCATGTTCATACAAATGGCGGTGTAGATATTTCCATGTTCATAGAGATGGCAGTGTAGATATTTCCATGTTCATACAAATGGCGGTGTAGATATTTCCATGTTCATAGAGATGGCGGTGTAGATATTTCCATGTTTATACAGATAGCAGTGTAGTTATTTCCATGTTTATAGAGATAGCAGTGTAGATATTTCCATGTTCATCCAGATGCTGGTGTAGATATATCCATGTTCATACAGATGACGGTGAAGATATTTCCATGTTCATTCAGATGGCAGTGTAGATATTTAAATGTTCATACAAATGGCGGTGTAGATATTTCCATGTTTATACAGATAGCGGTGTAGATATTTCCATGTTTGTACAGATAGCAGTGTAGATATTTCCATGTTTGTAGAGATAGTGGTGTAGATAATTCCAATTTTATACAGATAGCAGTGTAGGTATTTCCAAGTTCATACAGATGGCGGTGTAGATATTTGCACGTTTATAGAGATGGCGGTGTATATATTTCAACGTTCATACAGATGGCGGTGTAGATATTTTCATGTTTATAGAGATGGCGGTGTAGATATTTTCATACTTACACAGATGGCGGTGTAGATATTTTCATGCTTACACTGATAACGGTGTAGACATTTCCATGTTTACAAAGATAGCGGTGTGGGTATTTCCATGTTTATGCAGATAGCGGTGTAGATATTTCCATGTTTATACAGATAGCGGTGCGGTTATTTCCATGTTTATACAGATAGTGGTGCAGATATTTCCATGTTTATACAGATAGTAGTGTAGACATTTCCATCTTAATACAGATGGCGGTGTAGATATGTCCATGTTCGTACAGATGGCGGTGTAGATATTTCGATGTTCATACAGATGGCGGTGTAGATATTTCCATGTTCATGGACATGGCGGTGTAGATATTTCCATGTTCATAGAGATGGCGGTGTAGATATTTCCATGTTTATACAGATAGCAGTGTAGTTATTTCCATGTTTATTCAGATAGCAGTGTAGATATTTCCATTAATATACAGATATCTGTGTAGATATTTGCATGTTCATACAGATAGCGGTGTAGATATTTCCATGTTGATACAGATAGCAGTGTAGATATTTCCATGTTCATACAGATGGCGGTGAAGATATTTCCATGTTCGTTCTGTTAACGGTGTAGATATTTCCATATACATACAGATGGCGGTGTAGATATATACATGTTCATACAGATGGCGGTGTAGATATTTCCATGTTCGTACAGATGGCGGTGTCGATATTTCCATATTCATAGAGATGGCAGTGCAGATATTTTTATGTTTATAGAGATAGTGGTGTAGTTTTTTCCAAGTTTATAGAGACAGCATGGTAGATATTTCCATGTTTATACACATTGCGGTGAAGATATTTCCATGTTTATACAGATAGCGGGGTAGATATTTCCATGTTTATACAGATAGTGGTGTAGATATTTCCACGTTCATAGAGATAGTGGTGTAGATAATTCCAATTTTATACAGATAGCAGTGTAGATATTTCCAAGTTCATACAGAAAGCGGTGTAGATATTTCCAGGTTTATAGGGATGGCAGTGTAGATATTTCCATGTTCATACAGATGGCAGTGTAGATATTTCCACGTTTATAGACTAGTCGTTGTAGATATTTCAATGTTTACACAGATGGCGGTGTAGATATTTCCATGTTTACACAGATAGCGGTGTAGACATTTCCATGTTTACACAGATAGCGGTGTGGATATTTCCATGTTTATGCAGATAGCAGTGTAGATATTTCGATGTTTATACAGATAGCGGTGCGGATATTTCCGTGTTTATGCAGATAGTTGGACAGATATTTCCATGTTTATACAGATAGCGGTGTAGATATTTCCATGTTCATACAGATGGCGGTGTAGATATTTCGAAGTTTATAGAGATAGCGCTGTAGTTATTTCCATATTTATAGAGAAATCTGTGTAGATATTTCCATGTATATGCACATAGCAGTGTAGATATTTCCATGTTCATGCAGATAGCAGTGTAGATATTTCCATGTTCATACAGATAGCGGTGTAGATATTTCCACGTTCATACAGTTAGCGGTGTAAATATTTCCATGTTCATACTGATGGCGGTGTAGATATTTCCATGTTCATACACATGGCGGTGTAGATATTTAAATGTTCGTATAGATGGCGGTGTAGAAATTCCCATGTTCATAGAGATGGCGGTGTAGATATTTCCATGTTTATGCAGATAGCGGTATAGATATTTCCATGTTTATAGAGATGGTGGTGTAGATATTTCCATGTTTATAGAGATGGCGGTCTAGGTATTTCCATGTTTATAGAGATAGTGGTGTAGTTTTTTCCAAGTTTATAGAGACAGCGTTGTAGATATTTCCATGTTTATACAGATAGCGGTGTAGATATTTCCATGTTCATACAGATAGCGGTGAACATATTTCCATTTTTATACAGATAGCGGTGTAGATATTTAAATGTTTATACATATAGCGGTGTAGATATTTCCATGTTTATAGAGAGAGTGGTGTAGATAATTCCAATTTTATACAGATAGCAGTGTAGATATTTCCAAGTTCATACAGATAGCGGTGTAGATATTTCCACGTTCATAGAGATGGCGGTGTAGATATTTTCATGTTTACAAAGATGGCGGTGTAGATATTTCCATGTTTACACAGAAAGCGGTGTAGACAATTCCATGTTTACACAGATAGCGGTGTAGACATTTCCATGTTTACGCTGATAGCGGTGTGGATATTTCCATGTTTATGCAGATAGCGGTGTAGATATTTCCATGTTTATACAGATAGCGGTGCGGATATTTCCATGTTTATACAGATAGTTGGGCAGATATTTCCAAGTTTATACAGATAGCGGAGAAGTTATTTCCATCTTAATACAGACGGCGGTGTAGATATCTCCATGTTCGTACAGATGGCGGTGTAGATATTTCCATGTTCATACAGATGGCGGTGTAGATATATCGAAGTTTATAGAGATAGCGCTGAAGTAATATCCAAATTTATAGAGAAATCTCTGTAGATATTTCCATGTGTATGCAGATAGATGTGTAGATATTTCCATGTTCAAGCAGATAGCGTTGTAGATATTTCCATGTTCATCCAGATACCAGTGTAGATATATCCATGTTCATACAGATGGCGGTGAAGATATTTCCATGTTCATACAGATGGCGGTGTAGATATTTCCATGTTCATACAAATGGCGGTGTAGATATTTCCATGTTCATAGAGATGGTGTTGTAGATATTTCCTTGTTCATACAAATGGCGGTGTAGATATTTCCATGTTCATTGAGATGGCGGTGTAGGTATTTCCATGTTTATACAGATAGAAGTGTAGATATTTCCATGTTTATAGAGATAGCAGTGTAGATATTTCCATTGATATATGGATAGCTGTGCAGATATTTGCATGTTCATACAGATAGCAGTGTAGTTATTTCCATGTTCATACAGATAATGGTGTAGATATTTCCATGTTCATACAGATAGCGGTGTAGATATTTCCATGTTCATACAGTTAGCGGTGTAGATATTTACATGTTCATACAGATGGCGGTGTAGATATTTACATGTTCATACAGTTAGTGGTGTAGATATTTCCATGTTCGTACAGCTGGCGGTTTAGGTATCTCCATGTTCATAGAGATGGTGGTGTAGTTATTTCCATGTTTATGCAGATAGCGGTAAAGGTATTTCCATGTTTATACAGATGGTGGTATAGATATTTCCATGTTTATAGAGATGGCAGTCTAGATATTTCCATGTTTATAGAGATAGTGGTGTAGTTATTTCCAAGTTTATAGAGACATCGTTGAAGATATTTCCATGTTTACACAGATGGCGCTGAAGATATTTCCATGTTTATACAGATAGCGGTGTGGATATTTCCATGTTTATACAGATACCGGTTTAGATATTTCCATGTTTATAGAGATAGCGGTGTAGATATTTCCATGTTCATACAGATAGCGGTGTAGATATTTCCATGTTCCTACAGATAGCGGTGTAGCTATTTCCATGATCATACAGATAACGGTGTAGATATTTCCATGTTCATAGAGATAGCGGTGTAGATATTTCCACGTTTATAGAGATGGCGGTGTAGATATTTCCATGTTCATACAGATGGCGGTGTAGTTATTTCCATGTTTACAGAGATGGTGTTGTAGATATTTTCATGTTTACACAGATGGCGTTGTAGATATTTCCATGTTTACACTGATAGCGGTGTAGATATTTCCATGTTTACACAGATAGCGGTGTGGATATTTCCATGTTTATGCAGATAGCGTTGTAGATATTTCCATGTTTATACAGATAGCGGTGCGGTTATTTCCATGTTTATACAGATAGTGGTGCAGATATTTCCATGTTTATACAGATGGCGGTGTAGATATTTCCATCTTAATACTGATGGCGGTGTAGATATGTAAATGTTCGTACAGATGGCGGTGTAGATATTTCCATGTTCATACAGATGGCGGTGTAGATATTTCGAAGTTTATAGAGATAACGCTGTAGTTATTTCCGTATTTATAGAGAAATCTGTGTAGATATTTCCATGTATATGCAGATAGCTGTGTAGATATTTCCATGTTTATGCAGATAGCGGTGTAGATATTTCCATGTTCATACAGATGGCGGTGTAGATATATCGAAGTTTATAGAGATAGCGCTGAAGTAATATCCATATTTATAGAGAAATCTCTGTAGATATTTCCATGTATATGCAGATAGATGTGTAGATATTTCCATGTTCAAGCAGATAGCGGTGTAGATATTTCCATGTTCATCCAGATGCCGGTGTAGATATATCCATGTTCATACAGATGGCAGTGAAGATATTTGCATCTTCATAGAGATGGCAGTGTAGATATTTCCATGTTCACAGAGATGGCGGTGTAGAGATTTCCATGTTCATAGAGATGGCGGTGTAGATATTTTCATGCTCATACAGATGGCTGTGTAGATATTTCCATATTCATAGAGATGGCGGTGTACATATTTCCATGTTTATACAGATAGCAGTGTAGTTATTTCCATGTTTATAGAGTGTAGATATTTCCATGTTCATAGAGATGGCGGTGTAGATATTTCCATGTTTATACAGATAGCAGTGTAGTTATTTCCCGGGTTATAGAGATAGCAGTGTAGATAATTCCATTGATATACAGATAGCTGTGTAGATATTTGCATGTTCATACAGATAGCTGAGTAGATATTTCCATGTTCATACAGATAGCGGTGTAGATATTTCCATGTTCATACAGATAGCGGTGTAGATATTTCCATGTTCATACAGTTGTGAATATTTCCAAGTTTATACAGATAGCGGTGTAGATATTTCCATGTTTGTACAGATTACGGTGTCGATATTTCCATGTTTATACAGATAGCGGTGTAGATATTTCCATCTTAATACATATAGCGGTGTAGATATTTCCAAGTTCATACAGATAGCGGTGTAGATATTTCCATGTTCATACAGATAGCGGTGTAGATATTTCCATGTTCATACAGATAGCGTTGTAGATAATTCCACCTTCACAGAGATGGCGGTTTAGAAATTTCTATGTTCATACAGAGGGCGTTGTAGATATTTCCATATTAATAGAGATGGCGGTGTAGATATTTCCATGTTTATACAAATGGCTGTGTAGATATTTCCATGTTTATTCAGATGGCGGTGTAGATATTTCCATGTTTATAGGGATGGCGGTGTAGACATTTCCATTTTTGTACAGATAGCGGTGTGGATATTTTCATGTTGATACACTTAGCGGTGTAGATATTTCTAAGTTGATAGAGATAGCGGTGAAGATATTTCCATGTTTATAATGACAGCGTTGTAGATATTTCCAGGATTTACAGATAGCGGTATAGATATTTCCATGTTTATACAGATGGCGGTGTAGATATTTCCATGTTTATAGAGATGGCGGTCTAGATATTTCCATTTTTATAGAGATAGTGGTGTAGTTATTTCCAAGTTAATAGAGAGAGCGGTGTAGATATTTCCGTGTTTATACAGATAGCGGTGTAGATATTTCCATGTTTATACAGATAACAGTGTAGACATTTACATGTTTATAGAGATGGCGGTCTAGATATTTTCTTTTTTATACAGATAGCGGTGTAGATATTTCCATGTTTATAGAGAAAGTGGTGAAGATATTTCCATGTTTATAGAGATAGTGGTGTAGATATTTCCAATTTTATACTTATAGCAGTGTAGTAATTTCCATGTTCATACAGATAGCGGTGTAGATACTTCCAAGTTTATAGAGACGGCGGTGGAGATATTTCCATGTTCATACAGATGGCGGTGTAGATATTTACATGTTTATAGAGAGGGAGGTGTAGATATTTCCATGTTTATAAAGGTGGCGGTGTAGATATTTCCATGTTTATACAGACGGTGGTGTAGATATTACCATGTTCATCCAGATGGCTGTGTAGATATATCCATGTTCATACAGATGGCGGTGAAGACATATCCATGTTCATACAGATGGCAGTGTAGATATATCCAAGTTCATACAAATGGTGGTGTGGATATTTCCATGTTCATAGAGATGGCGGTGTAGGTATTTCCATGTTTATCCAGATGGCGGTGTAGATTTTTCCATGTTTATAGAGATGGCGGTTTAGATATTTCCATGTTCCTACAGATGGCGATGTAGATATTTCCATGTTCATACAGATGGCGGTGTAGATATTTCCAAGTTCCTACAGATGGCGGTGAAGATATTTCCATGTTCATACAGATAGCGGTGTAGATATTTCCACGTTTATAGAGATAGCGGTGTAGTTATTTCCATGTTTATAGAGAAAGCTGTGTAGATATTTCCATGTATATGCCGTTAGCTGTGTAGATATTTCCAAGTTCATACAGATAGCGGTGTAGATATTTCCATGTTTATACAGATAGTGGTTAAAATATTTCCATGTTTACACAGATAGCGGTGTGGATATTTCCAAGTTTATACTGATCGCGGTGTAGATATTTCCATGTTTATACAGACTGCGGTGTAAATATTTCCATGTTTGTACAGATAGCGGTGTAGATATTTCCATCATAATACAGATGGCGGTGTAGTTATTTCCATGTTCATACAGATGGCGGTGCAGATATTACCATGTTCATACAGATGGTGATGTACATATTTCCATGTTTATAGAGATAGCGTTGTAGTTATTTCCATGTTTATAGAGATAGCGGTGCAGATATTTCCATGTATATACAGATAGCTGTGTAGATATTTCCATGTTCCTACAGATAGCGGTGTAGCTATTTCCATGTTGATACAGAAAGCGGTGTAGATATTTCCATGTTCATACAGATAGCGGTGTAGATATTTCCATGTTCATAGAGATGGCAGTGTAGATATTTCCTTGTTCATACAAATGGCGGTGTAGATATTTCCATGTTCATAGAGATGGCGGTGTAGGTATTTCCATGTTTATACAGATAGCAGTGTAGATATTTCCATGTTTATAGAGATAGCAGTGTAGATATTTCCATTGATATACAGATAGCTGTGTAGATATTTGCATGTTCATACAGATAGCGGAGTAGGTATTTCCATGTTCATACAGATAGCAGTGTAGATATTTCCATGTTCATACAGATAGCGGTGTAGTTATTTCCATGTTCATACAGATAGCGGTGTAGATATTTCCATGTTCATACAGGTAGTGGTGTAGATATTTCCATGTTCATACAGTTAGCGGTGTAGATATTTCCATGTTCATACAGATGGCGGTGTAGATATTTACATGTTCATACAGATGGCAGTGTAGATATTTCCATCTTCGTACAGTTGGCGTTGTAGATATTTCCATGTTCATAGAGATGGTTGTGTAGATATTTACATGTTTATGCAGATAGCGGTATAGCTATTTCCATGTTTATGTAGATGGTGGTGTATATATTTCCATGTTTATGGAGATGGCAGTCTAGATATTTCCATGTTTATAGAGATAGTGGTGTAGTTATTTCCAAGTTTATAGATACAGCGTTGAAGATATTTCCATGTTTACACAGATAGCGCTGAAGATGTTTCCATGTTTATACAGATAGCGGTGTAGATATTTCCATGTTTATACAGATAGCGGTGTAGAAACTTCCATGTTTATAGAGATAGTGGTGTAGATAATTCCAATTTTATACAGATAGCTGTGTAGATATTTCCAAGTTCATACAGATAGCGGTGTAGATATTTCCAAGTTTATAGAGATGGCGGTGTAGATATTTCCATGTTCATACAGATGGCGGTGTAGATATTTCCATGTTTACAGAGGTGGCGGTGTAGATATTTTCATGTTTACCCAGATGGCGGTGTAGATATTTCCATGTTTACTCAGATAGCGGTGTAGACATTTCCATGTTTACACAGATAGCGGTGTGGATATTTCCATGTTTATGCAGATAGCGGTGTAGATATTTCCATGTTTATACAGATAGCGGTTCGGATATTTCCATGTTTATACAGATAGTTGGGCAGATATTTCCATGTTTATACAGATAGCAGTGTAGATATTTCCATCTTAATATAGATGGCCGTGTAGATATCTCCATCTTCGTACAGATGGCAGTGTAGATATTTCCATGTTCATACAGATGGCAGTGTAGATATTTCGAAGTTTATAGAGATAGCGCTGTAGTTATTTCCATATTTATAGAGAAATCTGTGTAGATATTTCCATGTATATGCAGATAGCTGTGTAGATATTTCCATGTGAAGATATTTCCATGTTCAGACAGATGGCGTTGTAGATATTTCCATGTTCATACAAATGGCGGTGTAGATATTTCCATGTTCATAGAGATGGCAGTGTAGATATTTCCATGTTCATACAAATGGCGGTGTAGATATTTCCATGTTCATAGAGATGGCGGTGTAGATATTTCCATGTTTATACAGATAGCAGTGTAGTTATTTCCATGTTTATAGAGATAGCAGTGTAGATATTTCCATGTTCATCCAGATGCTGGTGTAGATATATCCATGTTCATACAGATGGCGGTGAAGATATTTCCATGTTCATACAGATGGCAGTGTAGATATTTAAATGTTCATACAAATGGCGGTGTAGATATTTCCATGTTTATACAGATAGCGGTGTAGATATTTCCATATTTGTACAGATAGCAGTGTAGATATTTCCATGTTTGTAGAGATAGTGGTGTAGATAATTCCAATTTTATACAGATAGCAGTGTAGGTATTTCCAAGTTCATACAGATGGCGGTGTAGATATTTGCACGTTTATAGAGATGGCGGTGTATATATTTCCACGTTCATACAGATGGCGGTGTAGATATTTTCATGTTTATAGAGATGGCGGTGTAGATATTTTCATACTTACACAGATGGCGGTGTAGATATTTTCATGCTTACACTGATAACGGTGTAGACATTTCCATGTTTACAAAGATAGCGGTGTGGGTATTTCCATGTTTATGCAGATAGCGGTGTAGATATTTCCATGTTTATACAGATAGCGGTGCGGTTATTTCCATGTTTATAAAGATAGTGGTGCAGATATTTCCATGTTTATACAGATAGTAGTGTAGACATTTCCATCTTAATACAGATGGCTGTGTAGATATGTCCATGTTCGTACAGATGGCGGTGTAGATATTTCCATGTTCATACAGATGGCGGTGTAGATATTTCCATGTTCATAGACATGGCGGTGTAGATATTTCCATGTTCATAGAGATGGCGGTGTAGATATTTCCATGTTTATACAGATAGCAGTGTAGTTATTTCCATGTTTATAGAGATAGCAGTGTAGATATTTCCATTAATATACAGATATCTTTGTAGATATTTGCATGTTCATACAGATAGCGGTGTAGATATTTCCATGTTGATACAGATAGCAGTGTAGATATTTCCATGTTCATACAGATGGCGGTGAAGATATTTCCATGTTCGTTCAGTTAACGGTGTAGATATTTCCATATACATACAGATGGCGGTGTAGATATTTACATGTTCATACAGATGGAGGTGTAGATATTTCCATGTTCGTACAGATGGCGGTGTCGATATTTCCATATTCATAGAGATGGCAGTGCAGATATTTTTATGTTTATAGAGATAGTGGTGTAGTTTTTTCCAAGTTTATAGAGACAGCATGGTAGATATTTCCATGTTTATACACATTGTGGTGAAGATATTTCCATGTTTATACAGATAGCGGGGTAGATATTTATATGTTTATACAGATAGTGGTGTAGATATTCCCACGTTTATAGAGATAGTGGTGTAGATAATTCCAATTTTATACAGATAGCAGTGTAGATATTTCCAAGTTCATACAGAAAGCGGTGTAGATATTTCCAGGTTTATAGGGATGGCGGTGTAGATATTTCCATGTTCATACAGATGGCAGTGTAGATATTTCCACGTTTATAGACTAGGCGTTGTAGATATTTCAATGTTTACACAGATGGCGGTGTAGATATTTCCATGTTTACACAGATAGCGGTGTAGACATTTCCATGTTTACACAGATAGCGGTGTGGATATTTCCATGTTTATGCAGATAGCGGTGTAGATATTTCCATGTTTATACAGATAGCGGTGCGGATATTTCCGTGTTTATGCAGATAGTTGGACAGATATTTCCATGTTTATACAGATAGCGGTGTAGATATTTCCATGTTCATACAGATGGCGGTGTAGATATTTCGAAGTTTATAGAGATATCGCTGTAGTTATTTCCATATTTATAGAGAAATCTGTGTAGATATTTCCATGTATATGCACATAGCTGTGTAGATATTTCCATGTTCATGCAGATAGCAGTGTAGATATTTCCATGTTCATACAGATAGCGCTGTAGATATTTCCATGTTCATACAGTTAGCGGTGTAAATATTTCCATGTTCATACTGATGGCGGTGGAGATATTTCCATGTTCATACAGATGGCGGTGTAGATATTTAAATGTTCGTATAGATGGCGGTGTAGAAATTCCCATGATCATAGAGATGGCGGTGTAGATATTTCCATGTTTATGCAGATAGCGGTATAGATTTTTCCATGTTTATAGAGATGGTGGTGTAGATATTTCCATGTTTATAGAGATGGTGGTCTAGGTATTTCCATGTTTATAGAGATAGTGGTGTAGTTTTTTCCAAGTTTATAGAGACAGCGTTGTAGATATTTCCATGTTTATACAGATAGCGGTGTAGATATTTCCATGTTCATACAGATAGCGGTGAACATATTTCCATTTTTATACAGATAGCGGTGTAGATATTTAAATGTTTATACATATAGCGGTGTAGATATTTCCATGTTTATAGAGAGAGTGGTGTAGATAATTCCAATTTTATACAGATAGCAGTGTAGATATTTCCAAGTTCATACAGATAGCGGTGTAGATATTTCCACGTTCATAGAGATGGCGGTGTAGATATTTTCATGTTTACAAAGATGGCGGTGTAGATATTTCCATGTTTACACAGAAAGCGGTGTAGACAATTCCATGTTTACACAGATAGCGGTGTAGACATTTCCATGTTTACGCTGATAGCGGTGTTGATATTTCCATGTTTATGCAGATAGCGGTGTAGATATTTCCATGTTTATACAGATAGCGGTGCGGATATTTCCATGTTTATACAGATAGTTGGGCAGATATTTCCAAGTTTATACAGATAGCGGAGAAGTTATTTCCATCTTAATACAGACGGCGGTGTTGATATCTCCATGTTCGTACAGATGGCGGTGTAGATATTTCCATGTTCATACAGATGGCGGTGTAGATATATCGAAGTTTATAGAGATAGCGCTGAAGTAATATCCAAATTTATAGAGAAATCTCTGTAGATATTTCCATGTGTATGCAGATAGATGTGTAGATATTTAGATGTTCAAGCAGATAGCGGTGTAGATATTTCCATGTTCATCCAGATGCCAGTGTAGATATATCCATGTTCATACAGATGTCGGTGAAGATATTTCCATGTTCATACAGATGGCGGCGTAGATATTTCCATGTTCATACAGATGGCGGTGTAGATATTTCCATGTTCATAGAGATGGTGGTGTAGATATTTCCTTGTTCATACAGATGGCGGTGTAGGTATTTCCATGTTCATAGAGATGGTGGTGTAGATATTTCCTTGTTCATACAAATGGCGGTGTAGATATTTCCATGTTCATTGAGATGGCGGTGTAGGTATTTCCATGTTTATACAGATAGCAGTATAGATATTTCCATGTTTATAGAGATAGCAGTGTAGATATTTCCATTGATATATGGATAGCTGTGCAGATATTTGCATGTTCATACAGATAGCAGTGTAGTTATTTCCATGTTCATACAGATAATGGTGTAGATATTTCCATGTTCATACAGTTAGCGGTGTAGATATTTCCATTTTCATACAGATGGCGGTGTAGATATTTACATGTTCATACAGTTAGTGGTGTAGATATTTCCATGTTCGTACAGCTGGCGGTTTAGGTATCTCCATGTTCATAGAGATGGTGGTGTAGTTATTTCCATGTTTATGCAGATAGCGGTAAAGGTATTTCCATGTTTATACAGATGGTGGTATAGATATTTCCATGTTTATAGAGATGGCAGTCTAGATATTTCCATGTTTATAGAGATAGTGGTGTAGTTATTTCCAAGTTTATAGAGACATCGTTGAAGATATTTCCATGTTTACACAGATAGCGCTGAAGATATTTCCATGTTTATACAGATAGCGGTGTGGATATTTCCATGTTTATACAGATACCGGTTTAGATATTTCCATGTTTATAGAGATAGCGGTGTAGATATTTCCATGTTCATACAGATAGCGGTGTAGATATTTCCATGTTCCTACAGATAGCGGTGTAGCTATTTCCATGATCATACAGATAACGGTGTAGATATTTCCATGTTCATAGAGATAGCGGTGTAGATATTTCCACGTTTATACAGATGGCGGTGTAGATACTTCCATGTTCATACAGATGGCGGTGTAGGTATTTCCATGTTTACAGAGATGGTGGTGTAGATATTTTCATGTTTACACAGATGGCGGTGTAGATATTTCCATGTTTACACTGATAGCGGTGTAGATATTTCCATGTTTACACAGATAGCGGTGTGGATATTTCCATGTTTATGCAGATAGCGGTGTAGATATTTCCATGTTTATACAGATAGCGGTGCGGTTATTTCCATGTTTATACAGATAGTGGTGCAGATATTTCCATGTTTATACAGATGGCGGTGTAGACATTTCCATCTTAATACTGATGGCGGTGTAGATATGTAAATGTTCGTACAGATGGCGGTGTAGATATTTCCATGTTCATACAGATGGCGGTGTAGAGATTTCCATGTTCATACAGATAGCTGTGTAGATATTTCCATGTTCATACAGATGGCGGTGTAGATACTTCCATGTTCATACAGATGGTGGTGTAGATATTTCGAAGTTTATAGAGATAGCGCTGTAGTTATTTCCATATTTATAGAGAAATCTGTGTAGATATATCCATGTATATGTAGATAGCTGTGTAGATATTTCCATGTTCATGCAGATAGCGGCGTAGATATTTCCATGTTCATACAGATAGCTGTGTAGATATTTCCATGTTCATACAGATGGCGGTGTAGATATTTCCATGTTCATACAGATGGCGGTGTAGATATTTCCATGTTCATACAAATGGCGGTGAAGATAATTCCACGTTCATAGGGATGACGGTGTAGATATTTCCATGTTCATACAAATGGTGGTGTAGATATTTCCATGTTCATAGAGATGGCGATGTAGATATTTCCATGTTTGTACAGATAGCAGTGTAGTTATTTCCGTGTTTATAGAGATAGCAGTGTAGATATTTCCATTGATATACAGATAGCTGTGTAGATATTTGCATGCTCATACAGATAGCGGTGTAGATATTTAAATGTTCATACAGATAGCGGTGTATATATTTCCATGTTCATACAGATAGCGGTGCAGTTATTTCCATGTTCATACAGATAGCGGTGGAGATATTTCCATGTTAATACAGTTAGCAGTGTAGATATTTCCATGTTCATACAGATGGCGGTGTAGATATTTCCATGTTCGTACAGATGGCGGTGTAGATATTTCCATGTTCATAGAGATGGCGGCGTAGATATTTCCATGTTTATGCAGATAGCGGTATAGATATTTCCATGTTTATACAGATGGTGGTGTAGATATTTCCATGTTTATAGAGATGGCGGTGTAGATATTTCCATGCTTATAGAGATAGGGGTGTAGTTATTTCCAAGCTTATAGAGACGGCGTTGTAGATATTTCCATGTTTATACAGATAGCGGTGCGGATATTTCCATGTTTATACAGATAGTTGGGCAGATATTTCCATGTTTATACAGATAGCGGTGTATATATTTCCACCTTAATACAGATGGCGGTGTAGATATGTCCATGTTCGTACAGATTGCGTTGTAGATATTTCCATGTTCTTAAAGATGGCGGTGTAGATATTTCGAAGTTTATAGAGATAGCGCGGTAGTTATTTCCATATTTATAGAGAAATCTGTGTAGATATTTCCATGTATATGCAGATAGGTGTGTAGATATTTTGATGTTCATGCAGATAGCAGTGTAGATATTTCCATGTTCATCCAGATGCCTTTGTAGATATATCCATGTTCATACAGATGGCGGTGAAGATATTTCCATGTTCATACAGATGGCGGTGTAGATATTTCCATGTTCATACAAACGGCGGTGTAGATATTTCCTTCTTCATAGAGATGGCGGTGTAGATATTTCCATGTTCATACAAATGTCGGTGTAGATATTTCCATGTTCATAGTGATGGCTGTGTAGATATTTCCATGTTTATACAGATAGCAGTGTAGTTATTTCCCTGGTTATAGAGATAGCAGTGTAGATAATTCCATTGATATACAGATAGCTGTGTAGATATTTGCATGTTCATACAGATAGCTGTGTAGATATTTCCATGTTCATACAGATAGCGGTGTAGATATTTCCATGTTCATACAGATAGCGGTGTGGATATTTCCATGTTCATACAGTTAGCGGTGTAGATATTTCCATGTTCATACAGATGGCGGTGTAGATATTTACATGTTCATACAGATGGCGGTGTAGATATTTCCGTGTTCATACGGATGGCAGTGTAGATATTTCCATGTTTATACAGGTGGCGGTGTAGATATTTCCATGTTTATACAGATAGCAGTGTAGTTATTTCCATGTTTATAGAGATAGCAGTGTAGATATTTCCATTGATATACAGATAGCTGTGTAGATATTTGCATGTTCATATAGATAGCGGTGTAGATATTTCCATGTTCATACAGATAGCGGTGTAGATATTTCCATGTTTATAGAGATGGCGGTGTAGATATTTTCATGTTTACACAGATGGCGGTGTAGATATTTCCATGTTTACACAGATAGCGGTGTGGATATTTCCATGTTTATGCAGATAGCGGTGTAGATATTTCCATGTTTATACAGATTGCGGTGCGGATATTTCCATGTTTATAGAAATAGTGGTGCAGATATTTCCATGTTTATACAGATAGCGGTGTAGATATTTCCATCTTAATACAGAAGGCGGTGTAGATATCTCCCTGTTCGTACAGATGGCGGTGTAGATATTTCCATGTTCATACAGATGGCGGTGTAGATATTTCGAAGTTTATACAGATAGCGCTGTAGTTATTTCCATATTTATAGAGAAATCTGTGTAGATATTTCAATCTATATGCAGATAGCTGTGTAGATACTTCCATGTTCATGCAGATAGCGGTGTAGATATTTCCATGTTCATCCAGATGCCGGTGTAGATATATCCATGTTCATACAGATGGTGGTGAAGATATTTCCATGTTCATACAGATGGCGGTGTAGTTATTTCCATGTTCATACAAATGGAGGTGTAGATATTTCCATGTTCATAGAGATGGCGGTGAAGATATTTCCATGTTCATACAAATGGCGGTGTAGATATTTCCATGTTCATAGAGATGGCCGTGTAGATATTTCCATGTTTATACAGATAGCAGTGTAGTTATTTCCATGTTTATAGAGATAGTGGTGTAGATAATTTCAATTTTCTACAGACAGCTGTGTAGATATATTCATGTTCATACAGATAGCGCTGTAGATATTTCCATGTTCATACAGATAGCATTGTAGATATTTCCATGTTCATACAGATAGCGGTGTAGATATTTCCATGTTCATGCAGATAGCGGTGTAGATATTTCCATGTTCATACCAATAGCGGTGTAGACATTTCCATGTCCATACAGTTAGCGTTGTAGATATTTGCATGTTCATACAGATTGCGGTGTAGATATTTACATGTTCATACAGATGGCGGTGTAGATATTTCCATGTTCGTACGGATGGCAGTGTAGATATTTCCATGTTCATACAAGTGGCGGTGTAGATCTTTCCATGTTTATACAGATAGTAGTGGAGTTATTTCCATGTTTATAGAGATAGCAGTGTAGATATTTCCATTGACATACAGATAGCTGTGTAGATATTTGCATGTTCATACAGATAGCGGTGTAGATATTTCCAAGTTCATACAGATAGCGGTGTAGATATTTCCATGATCATACAGTTAGCGGTGTAGATATTTCCATGTTCATACAGATGGCGGTGTAGATATTTCCATGTTCATAGAGATGGCGGTGTAGATATTTCCATGTTTATGCAGATAGCGTTATAGATATTTCCATGTTTATACAGATGGTGGTGTAGATATTTCAATGTTTATAGAGATGGCGGTCTATATATTTCCATGTTTATACTGATAGCGGTGAAGATATTTCCATGTTTATACAGATAGCGGTTTAGATATTTCCATGTTTATACAGATAGCAGTGTAGATATTTCCATGTTTATAGAGATAGTGGTGTAGATAATTTCAATTTTATACCGATAGCAGTGTAGATATTTCCAAGTTCATACAGATAGCAATGTAGATATTTCCACGTTTATAGAGATGGCAGTGTAGATATTTCCGTGCTCATACAGATGGCGGTGTAGATATTTCCATGTTCATACAATTGGCGGTGTAGATATTTCCATGTTCATACAGATGGCGGTGTAGATATTTCCATGTTCATACAAATGGAGGTGTAGATATTTCCATGTTCATAGAGATGGCGGTGGAGATATTTCCATGTTTATACAGATAGCTGTGTAGTAATTTCCATGTTTATAGAGATAGCAGTGTAGATATTTCCATTGATATACAGTTAGCTGTGTAGATATTTGCATGTTCATTCAGATAGCGGTGTAGATATTTCCATGTTCATACAGATAGTGGTGTATATATTTCCATGTTCATACAGATAGCGGTGTAGATATTTCCATGTTCGTACAGATAGCGGTGAAGATATTTCCATGTTCATACAGATGGCGGTGTAGATATTTACAAGTTCATAGTGATGGCGGTGTAGATATTTCCATGTTCGTACGGATGGCAGTGTAGATATTTCCATGTTCGTACGGATTGCAGTGTAGATATTTCCATGTTCATACAGGTGGCGGTGTAGGTATTTCCAAGTTTATACAGATAGCAGTGTAGTTATTTCCATGTTTATAGAGATAGCAGTGTAGATATTTCCATTGATATACAGATAGCTGTGTAGATATTTGCATGTTCATACAGATAGCGGTGTAGATATTTGCATGTTCATACAGTTAGCGGAATAGATATTTCCATGTTTACACATATGGTGGTGTAGATATTTCCATGTTTATAGAGATGGCGGTCCAGTGATTTCTATCTTTATAGAGATAGTGGTGTAGATATTTCCAAGTTTATAGAGACAGCGTTGTAGATATTTCCATGTTTATACAGATAGCGGTGAAGATATTTCCATGTTTATACAGATAGCGGTGTAGATATTTCCATGTTTATACAGATAACAGTGTAGATATTTCCTAGTTTATAGAGATAGTGGTGTAGATAATTTCAATTTTATACAGATAGCAGTGTAGGTATTTCTAAGTTCATACAGATAGCGGTGTAGATATTTCCACGTTTATGGAGATGGCGGTGTAGATATTTCCATGTTCATACAGATGGCGGTGTAGATATTTCCATGTTTATAGAGATGGCGGTGTAGATATTTTCATGTTTACACAGATTGGGGTGTAGATATTTCCATGTTTACAAAGATAGCTGTGTAGAAATTTCCATGTTTACACAGATAGCGGTGTGGATATTTCCAAGTTTATGCAGATAGCGGTGTAGATATTTTCATGTTTATGCAGATATCGGTGCGGATATTTCCATGTTTATACAGATGTGCAGATATTTCCATGTTTATACAGATAGCGGTGTAGATACTTCCATCTTAATACAGATTGCGGTGTAGATATGTCCTTGTTCGTACAGATGGCAGTGTGGATATTTCCATGTTCATACAGATGGCGGTGTAGATATTTCGTAGTTTATAGAGATAGCGCTGTAGTTACTTCCATATTTATAGAGAAATCTGTGTAGGTATTTCAATGTACATGCAGATAGCTGTGTAGAAATTTCCATGTTCATCCAGATGCCGGTGTAGATATATCCATGTTCATACAGATGGCGGTGAAGATATTTCCATGTTCATACAGATGGCGGTGTAGTTATTTCCATGTTCATACAAATGGCGGTGTAGATATTTCCATGTTCATAGAGATGGCGTTGTAGATATTTCCATGTTCATACAAATAGCGGTGTAGATATTTCCATGTTCATAGAGATGGCGGTGTAGATATTTCCATGTTTATACAGATAGCAGTGTAGTTATTTCCATGTTTATACAGATAGTGGTGTAGATAATTTCAATTTTATACAGATAGATGTGTAGATATTTGCATGTTCATACAGATAGCGGTGTAGATATTTCCATGTTCATACAGATAGCGGTGTAGATATTTCCATGTTCATACAAATAGCGGTGTAGATACTTCCATGTTCATGCAGATAGCGGTGTAGATATTTCCATGTTCATACCAATAGCGGTGTAGATATTTCCATGTCCATACAGTTAGCTTTGTAGATATTTCCATGTTCATACAGATGGCGGTGTAGATATTTACATGTTCATACAGATGGCGGTGTAGATATTTCCATGTTCGTACGGATGGCAGTGTAGATATTTCCATGTTCATACAAGTGGCGGTGTAGATATTTCCATGTTTATACAGATAGAAGTGTAGTTATTTCCATGTTTATAGAGATAGCAGTGTAGATATTTCCATTGACATACAGATAGCTGTGTAGATATTTGCATGTTCATATAGACAGCGGTGTAGATATTTCCATGTTCGTACAGATAGCGGCGTAGATATTTCCATGTTCGTACAGATAGCAGTGTAGTTATTTCCATGTTGATACTGATAACGGTGTAGATATTTTCATGTTCATACAGATAGCGGTGTAGATATTTCCATGATCATACATTTAGCGGTGTAGATATTTCCATGTTCATACAGAAGGCGGTGTAGGTATTTCAATGTTTATAGAGATGGCGGTCTAGATATTTCCATATTTATACAGATAGCGGTGAAGATATTTCCATGTTTATACAGATAGCGGTGTAGATATTTCCATGTTTATACAGACAGCAGTGTAGATATTTCCATGTTTATAGAGATAGTGATGTAGATAATTTCAATTTTATACCGAGAGCAGTGTAGATATTTCCAAGTTCATACAGATAGCGATGTAGATATTTACACGTTTATAGAGATGGCAGTGTAGATATTTCCATGTTCATTCAAATGACGGTGTAGATACTTCCATGTTCATACAGATGGCGGTGTAGATATTTCCATGTTCATACAATGGCGGTGTAGATATTTCCATGTTCATATAGATGGCGGTGGAGATATTTCCATGTTTATACAGATACCAGTGTAGTAATTTCCATGTTTATAGAGATAGCAGTGTAGATATTTCCATTGATATACAGATAGCTGTGTAGATATTTGCATGTTCATACAGATAGCGGTGTAGATATTTCCATGTTCATACAGATAGCGGTGTAGATATTTCCATGTTCATACAGATAGCGGTGTAGATATTTCCATGTTCATACAGATAGCGGTGTAGATATTTCCATGTTCATACAGATAGCGGTGTAGATATTTCCATGTTCATACAGTTAGCGGTGTAGATATTTCCATGTTCATACAGATGGCGGTGTAGATATTTACATGTTCATAGTGATGGCGGTGTAGATATTTCCATGTTCGTACGGATGGCAGTGTAGATATTTCCATGTTCGTACGGATGGCAGTGTAGATATTTCCATGTTCATACAGGTGGCGGTGTAGGTATTTCCATGTTTATACAGATAGCAATGTAGTTATTTCCATGTTTATAGAGATAGCAGTGTAGATATTTCCATTGATATACAGATAGCTGTGTAGATATTTGCATGCTCATACAGATAGCGGTGTAGATATTTGCATGTTCATACAGTTAGCGGTATAGATATTTCCATGTTTATACAGATGGTGGTGTAGATATTTGCATGTTTATAGAGATGGCGGTCCAGTTATTTCCATGTTTATAGAGATAGTGGTGTAGATATTTCGAAGTTTATAGAGACAGCGTTGTAGATATTTCCATGTTTATACAGATAGCGGTGAAGATATTTCCATGTTTATGCAGATAGCGGTGTAGATATTTTCATGTTTATACAGATAACAGTGTAGATATTTCCATGTTTATAGAGATAGTGGTGTAGATAATTTCAATTTTATACAGATAGCAGTGTAGATATTTCCAAGTTCATACAGAGAGCGGTGTAGATATTTCCAAGTTTATAGAGATGGCGGTGTACATATTTCAATATTCATACAGACGGCGGTGTAGATATTTCCATGTTTATAGAGATGGCGGTGTAGTTATATCCATGTTTACACAGATGGCGGTGTAGGTATTTCCATGTTTACACAGATAGCGGTGTAGACATTTCCATGTTTACACAGATAGCGGTGTGGATATTTCCATGTTTATGCAGATAGCGGTGTAGATATTTCCATGTTTATACAGATAGCGGTGCGGATATTTCCATGTTTATACAGATAGTTGGGCAGTTATTTCCATGTTTATACAGATTGCGGTGTAGATATTTCCATCTTAATACAGATGGCGGTGTAGATATGTCCATGATCATACAGATGGCGGTGTACATATTTCCATGTTCATTCAGATGGCGTTGTAGGTATTTCGAAGTTTATAGAGATAGCGCTGTAGTTATTTCCATATTTATAGAGAAATCTGTGTAGGTATTTCCATGTATATGGAGATAGCTGTGTAGATATTTCCATGTTCATGCAGATAGTGGTGTACATATTTCCATGTTCATCCAGAAGCCGGTGTAGATATATCCATGCTCATACAGATGGCGGTGAAGATATTTCCATGTTCATACAGATGGCGGTGTAGATATTTCCATGTTCATACAAATGGCGGTGTAGATATTTCCATGTTCATAGAGATGGCAGTGTAGATATTTCCATGTTCATACAAATAGCGTTGTAGATATTTCCATGTTCATAGAGATGGCGGTGTAGATATTTCCAAGTTTATACAGATAGCAGTGTAGATATTTCCATGTTTATAGAGATAGCAGTGTAGATATTTCCATGTTCATACAGATAGCAGTGTAGATATTTCCATGTTCACACGGATAGCGGTGTAGATATTTCCATGTTCATACAGTTAGCTGTGTAGATATTTCCATGTTCATACAGATGGCATTGTAGATATTTCCATGTTCATACAGGTGGCGGTGTAGATATTTCCATGTTTATACAGATAGCAGTGTAGTTGTTTCCATGTTTATAGAGATAGCAGTGTAGATATTTCCATTAATATACAGATAGCTGTGTAGATATTTACATGTTCATACAGATGGCGGTGTAGATATTTCCATGTTCGTACGGATGGCAGTGTAGATATTTCCGTGTTCGTACAGGTGGCGGTGTAGATATTTCCATGTTTATACAGATAGCAGTGTAGTTATTTCCATGTTTATAGAGATAGCAATGTAGATATTTCCATTGATATACATATAGTTGTGTAGATATTTGCATGTTCATACAGATAGCGGTGTAGATATTTCCATGTTCATACAGATAGAGGTGTAGATATTTCAATGTTCATACAGATAGCGGTGTAGATATTTCCATGTTCATACAGATAACGGTGCAGAAATTTCCATGTTCATACAGATGGCGGTGTAGATATTTCCATGTTCATACAGTTAGCGGTGTAGATATTTCCATGTTCATACAGATGGCGGTGTAGATATTTACATGTTCATACAGATGGCGTTGTAGTTATTTCCATGTTCGTACAGATGGCGGTGTAGATATTTCCATGTTCATAGACATGGCGGTGTACATATTTCCATGTTTATGCAGATAGCGGTATAGATATTTCCATGTTTATACAGATGGTGGTGTAGATATTTCCATGTTTATACAGATGGCGGTCTAGATATTTCCATGTTTATAGAGATAGTGGTGTAGTTATTTCCAAGTTTATAGAGACAGCGTTGTAGATATTTACATGTTTATACAGATAGCAGTGAAGATATTTCCATGTTTATACAGATAGCGGTGTAGATATTTCCTTGTTTATACAGACAGCAGTGTAGATATTTCCATGTTTATAGAGATAGTGGTGTAGATAATTTCAATTTTATACAGATAGCAGTTTAGATAATTACAAGTTCATACAGATAGCGGTGTAGATATTTCCACGTTTATAGAGATGGTGGCATAGATATTTCCATGTTCATACAGATGGCGGTGTAGATATTTCCATGTTTTTAGAGATGGCAGTGTAGATATTTTCATGTTTACACAGATGGCGGTTGATATATTTCCATGTTTACAGAGATAGCGGTGTAGACATTTCCATGTTTACACAGATAGCGGTGTGTATATTTCCACGTTTATGCAGATAGCGGTGTAGATATTTCCATGTTTATACACATAGCGGTGTAGATATTTCCATCTTAATACAGATGGCGGTGTAGATATGTCTATGTTCGTCCAGATGGCGGTGTAGGTATTTCCATGTTCATACAGATGGCGGTGTAGGTATTTCAAAGTTTATAGAGATAGCGCTGTAGTTATTTCCATATTTATAGAGAAATCTGTGTAGATATTTCCATGTATATGCAGATAGTTGTGTAGATATTTCCATGTTCATGCAGATAGCGGTGTAGATATTTCCATGTTCATCTAGATGCCGGTGTAGATATATCCATGTTCAAACAGATGGCGGTGAAGATATTTCCATGTTCATACACATGGCGGTGTAGATATATCCATGTTCATAGAGATGGCGGTGTAGATATTTCCATGTTCATACAAATGGCGGTGTAGATATTTCCATATTCATAGAGATGGCTGTGTAGATATTTCCATGTTTATACCGATAGCAGTGTAGTTATTTCCATGTTTATAGAGATAGCAGTGTAGATATTTCCATTGATATACAGATAGCTGTGTAGATATTTGCATGTTCATACAGATAGCGGTGTAGATATTTCCATGTTCATACTGATAGCGGTGTAGATATTTCCGTGTTCATACAGTTAGCGGTGTAGATATTTCCATGTTCACACAGGTAACGGTGTAGATATTTCCATGTTCATACAGGTAGCGGTGTAGATATTTCCATGTTCATACAGATAGCGGTGTAGATATTTCCATGTTCATACAGATGGCGGTGTAGATATTTACATGTTCATACAGATGGCGGTGTAGATATTTCCATGTTCGTACGGATGGCAGTGTAGATATTTCCATGTTCATACAGGTGGCGGTGTAGATATTCCCATGTTTTTACAGATAGCTGTGTAGTTATTTCCATGTTTATAGAGATAGCAGTGTGGATATTTCCATTGATATACAGATTGCTGTGTAGATATTTGCATGTTCATACAGATAGCGGTGTAGATATTTCCATGTTCATACAGATAGTGGTGTAGATATTTCCATGTTCATACAGATAGCGGTGTAGATATTTCCATGTTTTACAGATAGCGGTGTAGATATTTCCATGTTCATACAGATAGCGGTGTAGATATTTCCATGTTCATACAGTTAGCGTTGTTGATATTTCCATGTTCATACAGATGGCGGTGTAGATATTTTCATGTTTACACAGATGGCGGTGTAGATATTTCCATGTTTACACAGACAGCGGTTTGGATATTTCCATGTTTATACAGATAGCGGTGTAGATATTTCCATGTTTATACAGATAGCGGTGCGGATATTTCCATGTTTATAGAAATAGTGGTTCAGATATTTCCATGTTTATACAGATAGCGGTGTAGATATTTCCATCTTAATACAGATGGCGGTGTAGATATCTCCATGTTCATACAGATGGCGGTGTAGATATTTCCATGTTCATACAGATGGCGGTTTAGATATTTCGAAGTTTATACAGATAGCGCTGTAGTTATTTCCATATTTATAGAGAAATCTGTGTAGATATTTCCATGTATATGCAGATAGCTGTGTAGATACTTCCATGTTCATGAAGATAGCGGTGTAGATATTTCCATGTTCATCCAGATGCCGGTGTAGATATATCCATGTTCATACAGATGGTGGTGAAGATATTTCCAAGTTCATACAGATGGCGGTGTAGATATTTCCATGTTCATACAAATGGCAGTGTAGATATTTCCATGTTCATAGAGATGGCGGTGTAGATATTTCCATGTTCATACAAGTGGCGGTGTAGATATTTCCATGTTCATAGAGATGGCGGTGTAGATATTTCCATGTTTATACAGATAGCAGTGTAGTTATTTCCATGTTTATAGAGATAGCATTGTAGATATTTCCACTGATATACAGAGAGCTGTGTAGATATTTGCATGTTCATACAGATAGCGGTGTAGATATTTCCGTGTTCATACAGATAGCGGTGTAGATATTTCCATGTTTGTACGGACGGCAGTGGAGATATTCCCATGTTATTTCAGGTGGCAGTGTAGATATTTCCATGTTTATTCACATAGCAGTGTAGTTATTTCCATGTTTATAGTGATAGCAGTGTAGATATTTCCATTGATATGCAGATAGCTTTGTAGATATTTGCATGTCCATACAGATAGCGGTATAGATATTTCCATGTTTATACACATAGCAGTGTAGTTATTTCCATGTTTATAGAGATAGCAGTGTAGATATTTCGATTGATATACAGATAGCTGTGTAGATATTTATATGTTCATACAGATGGCGGTGTAGATATTTCCATGTTCGTACAGGTCGCGGTGTAGATATTTCCATGTTTATACAGATAGCAGTGTAGTTATTTCCAAGTTTATAGAGATAGCAATGTAGATATTTCCATTGGTATACATATAGCTGTGTAGATATTTGCATGTTCATACTGATAGCGGTGTAGATATTTCCATGTTCGTACAGATAGCGGTGTAGATATTTCCATGTTCCTCCATATGCCGGTGTAAATATGTCCATGTTCATACAGATGGCGGTGAAGATATTTCCATGTTCATACAGATGGCGGTGTAGATATTTCCATGTTCATACAAATGGCGGTGTAGATATTTCGATGTTCATAGAGATGGCGGTGTAGATATTTCCGTGTTCATACAAATGGCGGTGTAGATATTTCCATGTTCATAGAGATGGCGGTGTAGATATTTCCATGTTTATACAGATAGCAATGTAGATATTTCCATGTTTATAGAGATAGCGGTGTAGATATTTCCATTGATATACAGATAGCTGTGTAGATATTTGCATGTTCATACAGATAGCGGTGTAGATATTTCCATGTTTATACAGATAGCGGTGTAGATATTTCCATGTTCATACAGATAGCGGTGTATATATTTCCATGTTTTACAGATAGCGGTGTAGATATTTCCATGTTCATACAGATAGCTGTTTAGATATTTCCATGTTCATACAGTTAGTGGTGTAGATATTTCCATGTTCATACAGATGGCGTTGTAGATATTTACATGTTCATACAGATGGCCGTGTAGATATTTCCATGTTCATACAGATAGCAGTGTAGTTATTTCCATGTTTATAGAGATAGCAATGTAGATATTTCCATTGATATACATATAGCTGTGTAGATATTTGCATGTTCATACAGATAGCGGTGTATATATTTCCATGTTCGTACAGATAGCGGTGTAGATATTTCCATGTTCATACAGATAGCGGTGTAGATATTTCCATGTTCATACAGATAACGGTGTAGATATTTCCATGTTCATACAGATAGCGGTGTAGATATTTCCATGTTTATTCAGTTAGCCGTGTAGATATTTCCATGTTCATACAGATGGCGGTGTAGATATTTACTTGTTCATACAGATGGCGGTGTAGATATTTCCATGTTCGTACAGATGGCGGTGTAGATATTTCCATGTTCATAGAGATGGCGGTGTAGATATTTCCATGTTTATACAGATAGCGGTATAGATATTTCCATGTTTATAGAGATAGTGGTGAAGTTATTTCCAAGTTTATAGAGACAGCATTGTAGATATTTCCATGTTTATACAGATAGCGGTGAAGATATTTCCATGTTTATACAGATAGCGGTGTAGATATTTACATGTTTATACAGATAGCAGTGTAGATATTTCCATGTTTATTGAGATAGTGGTGTAGATAATTTCAATTTTATACAGATAGCAGTGTAGATATTTCCAAGTTCATACAGATACCGGTGTAGATATTTCCACGTTTATAGAGATGGCGGTGTATATATATCCATGTTCATACAGATGGCGGTGTAGATATTTCCATGTTTTTAGAGATGGCGGTGTAGATATTTTCACGTTTACACAGATGGCGGTGGAGATATTTCCATGTTTACACAGATAGCGGTGCAGACATTTCCATGTTTACACAGATAGCGGTGTGGATATTTCCATGTTTATGCAGATAGCGGTGTAGATATTTCCATGTTTATACAGATAGCGGTGTAGATATTTCCATCTTAATACAGATGGCGGTGTAGATAAGTCCATGTTCGTACAGATGGTTGTGTAGATATTTCCATATTCATACAGATGGCGGTGTAGATATTTGGAAGTTTATAGAGATAGCGCGTTAGTTATTTCCATATTTATAGAGAAATCTCTGTAGATATTTCCATGTATATGCAGATAGCTGTGTAGATATTTCCATGTTCATGCAGATAGCGGTGCAGATATTTCTATGTTCTTCCAGATGCCGGTGTAGATATATCCATGTTCATACAGATGGCGGTGAAGATATTTCCATGTTCATACAGATGGCGGTGTAGATATTTCCATGTTCATACACATGGCGGTGGAGATATTTCCATGTTCATAGAGATGGCGGTGTAGATATTTCCATGTTCATAGAGATGGCGGTGTAGATATTTCCATGTTCATAGAGATGGCGGTGTAGATATTTCATTGTTTGTACAGATAGCAGTGTAGTTATTTCCATTATTATAGAGATAACAGTGTAGATATTTCCATTGATATACAGATAGCTGTGTAGATATTTGCATGTTCGTAAAGATAGCGGTGTAGATATTTCCATGCTCATACATATAGTGGTGTAGATATTTTCATGTTCATACAGATAGCGGTGCAGATATTTGCATGTTCATACAGATAGCGGTATAGATATTTCTATCTTCATACAGATAGCGGTGTAAATATTTCCATGTCAATACAGTTAGTGGTGTAGATATTTCCATGTTCATACAGATGGCGGTGTAGATATCTACATGTTCATACAGATGGCGGTGTAGATATTCAAATGTTCGCACAGATGGCAGTGTAGATATTTCCATGTTCATACAGGTGGCAGTGTAGATATTTCCATGTTTATACAGATAGCAATGTAGTTATTTCCATGTTTATAGAGATAGAAGTGCAGATATTTCCGTTGATATATAGATAGCTGTGTAGATATTTGCATGTTCATACAGATAGCGGTGTAGATATTTCCATGTTCGTACAGATAGCGGTGTAGATATTTCCATGTTCATACAGATAGCGGTGTAGATATTTCCATGTTCATACAGATAACGGTGTAGATATTTCCGTGTTCATACAGATAGCCTTGTTGATATTTCCATGTTCATACAGTTAGCGGTGTAGCTATTTCCATGTTCATACCGATGGCGGTGTAGATATTTACATGTTCATACAGATGGCGGTGTAGATATTTCCATGTTCGTACAGAAGGCGGTGTAGATATTTCCATGTTCATAGAGATGGCGTTGTAGATATTTCCATGTTTCTGCAGATAGCGGTATAGGTATTTCCATGTTTATACAGATGGTGGTGTAGATATTTCCATGTTTACAGAGATGGTGGTCTAGATATTTCCATGTTTATAGAGATAGTGGTGTAGTTATTTCCAAGTTTATAGAGACAGCGTTGTAGATATTTACATGTTTATAAAGATAGCGGTGAAGATATTTCCATGTTTATACAGATAGCTGTGTAGATATTTCCATGTTTATACAGACAGCAGTGTAGATATTTCCATGTTTATAGAGATAGTGGTGTGGATAATTTCAATTTTATACAGATAGCAGTGTAGATATTTTCAAGTTCATACAGATAGCGGTGTAGATATTTCCATGTTCAAACAGATAGCGGTGTAGATATTTCCATGTGCATACAGATAGCGGTGTAGATATTTCCATGTTTATACAGACAGCAGTGTAGATATTTCCATGTTTATAGAGATAGTGGTGTGGATAATTTCAATTTTATACAGATAGCAGTGTAGGTATTTTCAAGTTCATGCAGATAGCGGTGTAGATATTTCCATGTTCAAACAGATAGCGGTGTAGATATTTCCATGTGCATACAGATAGCGGTGTAGATATTTCCATGTTTATACAGATAGCGGTGAAGATGTATGCATGCTTACAAGGATAGCAGTGTAGATGTTTCCATGTTCATGCAGATAGCGGTGTAGATATTTCCATGTTCATCCAGATGGCATTGTAGATATATCCATGTTCATACAGATGGCTGTGTAGATATTTCCATGTTCATACAGATAGCGGTGTAGATACTTCCATGTTCATACAGATAGCGGGTTAGATATTTCCATGTTCATACAGATGGCTGTGTAGATATATCCATGTTCATACAGATGGCGGTGAAGATATTTCCATGTTCATACAGATGGCGGTGTAGATATTTCCATGTTCATACCGATAGCGGTGCTGTTATTTCCATGTTTATACAGGTAGCAGTGGAGATATTTCCGTGTTCATACAGATAGCGGTGTAGATATTTCCATGTTCTTCCAGATGGCTGTGTAGATATATCCATGTTCATACAGATAGCGGTGTAGATATTTCCATGTTCATACAGATAGTGGTGTAGATATTTCCATGTTCATACAGATAGCGGTGTAGCTATTTCCATGTTCATACAGATAGCGGTGTAGATATTTCCATGTTTATACAGATAGCGGTGAAGATGTATGCATGTTTACAAGGATAGCAGTGTAGATGTTTCCATGTTCATGCAGATAGCGGTGTAGATATTTCCATGTTCATACAGATAGCGGTGTATGTATTTCCATGTTCATACAGATAGCGGTGTAGATATTTCCATGTTCATCCAGATGGCTGTGTAGATATATCCAAGTTCATACAGATAGCGGTGTAGATATTTCCATGTTTACACAGATGGCTGTGTAGGTATTTCCATGTTTACACAGATAGCGGTGTAGACATTTCCATGTTTACACAGATAGCGGTGTGGATATTTCCATGTTTATGCAGATAGCGGTGTAGATATTTCCATGTTTATACAGATAGCGGTGCGGATATTTCCATGTTTATACAGATAGTTGGGCAGTTATTTCCATGTTTATACAGATTGCGGTGTAGATATTTCCATCTTAATACAGATGGCGGTGTAGATATGTCCATGATCATACAGATGGCGGTGTACATATTTCCATGTTCATTCAGATGGCGTTGTAGATATTTCGAAGTTTATAGAGATAGCGCTGTAGTTATTTCCATATTTATAGAGAAATCTGTGTAGGTATTTCCATGTATATGGAGATAGCTGTGTAGATATTTCCATGTTCATGCAGATAGTGGTGTACATATTTCCATGTTCATCCAGAAGCCGGTGTAGATATATCCATGCTCATACAGATGGCGGTGAAGATATTTCCATGTTCATACAGATGGCGGTGTAGATATTTCCATGTTCATACAAATGGCGGTGTAGATATTTCCATGTTCATAGAGATGGCAGTGTAGATATTTCCATGTTCATACAAATGGCGTTGTAGATATTTCCATGTTCATAGAGATGGCGGTGTAGATATTTCCAAGTTTATACAGATAGCAGTGTAGATATTTCCATGTTTATAGAGATAGCAGTGTAGATATTTCCATGTTCATACAGATAGCAGTGTAGATATTTCCATGTTCACACGGATAGCGGTGTAGATATTTCCATGTTCATACAGTTAGCTGTGTAGATATTTCCATGTTCATACAGATGGCGGTGTAGATATTTACATGTTCATACAGATGGCGGTGTAGATATTTCCATGTTCGTACGGATGGCATTGTAGATATTTCCATGTTCATACAGGTGGCGGTGTAGATATTTCCATGTTTATACAGATAGCAGTGTAGTTGTTTCCATGTTTATAGAGATAGCAGTGTAGATATTTCCATTAATATACAGATAGCTGTGTAGATATTTACATGTTCATACAGATGGCGGTGTAGATATTTCCATGTTCGTACGGATGGCAGTGTAGATATTTCCGTGTTCGTACAGGTGGCGGTGTAGATATTTCCATGTTTATACAGATAGCAGTGTAGTTATTTCCATGTTTATAGAGATAGCAATGTAGATATTTCCATTGATATACATATAGTTGTGTAGATATTTGCATGTTCATACAGATAGCGGTGTAGATATTTCCATGTTCATACAGATAGAGGTGTAGATATTTCAATGTTCATACAGATAGCGGTGTAGATATTTCCATGTTCATACAGATAACGGTGCAGAAATTTCCATGTTCATACAGATGGCGGTGTAGATATTTCCATGTTCATACAGTTAGCGGTGTAGATATTTCCATGTTCATACAGATGGCGGTGTAGATATTTACATGTTCATACAGATGGCGTTGTAGTTATTTCCATGTTCGTACAGATGGCGGTGTAGATATTTCCATGTTCATAGACATGGCGGTGTACATATTTCCATGTTTATGCAGATAGCGGTATAGATATTTCCATGTTTATACAGATGGTGGTGTAGATATTTCCATGTTTATACAGATGGCGGTCTAGATATTTCCATGTTTATAGAGATAGTGGTGTAGTTATTTCCAAGTTTATAGAGACAGCGTTGTAGATATTTACATGTTTATACAGATAGCAGTGAAGATATTTCCATGTTTATACAGATAGCGGTGTAGATATTTCCTTGTTTATACAGACAGCAGTGTAGATATTTCCATGTTTATAGAGATAGTGGTGTAGATAATTTCAATTTTATACAGATAGCAGTTTAGATAATTACAAGTTCATACAGATAGCGGTGTAGATATTTCCACGTTTATAGAGATGGTGGCATAGATATTTCCATGTTCATACAGATGGCGGTGTAGATATTTCCATGTTTTTAGAGATGGCAGTGTAGATATTTTCATGTTTACACAGATGGCGGTTGAGATATTTCCATGTTTACAGAGATAGCGGTGTAGACATTTCCATGTTTACACAGATAGCGGTGTGTATATTTCCACGTTTATGCAGATAGCGGTGTAGATATTTCCATGTTTATACACATAGCGGTGTAGATATTTCCATCTTAATACAGATGGCGGTGTAGATATGTCTATGTTCGTCCAGATGGCGGTGTAGGTATTTCCATGTTCATACAGATGGCGGTGTAGGTATTTCAAAGTTTATAGAGATAGCGCTGTAGTTATTTCCATATTTATAGAGAAATCTGTGTAGATATTTCCATGTATATGCAGATAGTTGTGTAGATATTTCCATGTTCATGCAGATAGCGGTGTAGATATTTCCATGTTCATCTAGATGCCGGTGTAGATATATCCATGTTCAAACAGATGGCGGTGAAGATATTTCCATGTTCATACACATGGCGGTGTAGATATATCCATGTTCATAGAGATGGCGGTGTAGATATTTCCATGTTCATACAAATGGCGGTGTAGATATTTCCATATTCATAGAGATGGCTGTGTAGATATTTCCATGTTTATACCGATATCAGTGTAGTTATTTCCATGTTTATAGAGATAGCAGTGTAGATATTTCCATTGATATACAGATAGCTGTGTAGATATTTGCATGTTCATACAGATAGCGGTGTAGATATTTCCATGTTCATACTGATAGCGGTGTAGATATTTCCGTGTTCATACAGTTAGCGGTGTAGATATTTCCATGTTCACACAGGTAGCGGTGTAGATATTTCCATGTTCATACAGGTAGCGGTGTAGATATTTCCATGTTCATACAGATAGCGGTGTAGATATTTCCATGTTCATACAGATGGCGGTGTAGATATTTACATGTTCATACAGATGGCGGTGTAGATATTTCCATGTTCGTACGGATGGCAGTGTAGATATTTCCATGTTCATACAGGTGGCGGTGTAGATATTCCCATGTTTTTACAGATAGCTGTGTAGTTATTTCCATGTTTATAGAGATAGCAGTGTGGATATTTCCATTGATATACAGATTGCTGTGTAGATATTTGCATGTTCATACAGATAGCGGTGTAGATATTTCCATGTTCATACAGATAGTGGTGTAGATATTTCCATGTTCATACAGATAGCGGTGTAGATATTTCCATGTTTTACAGATAGCGGTGTAGATATTTCCATGTTCATACAGATAGCGGTGTAGATATTTCCATGTTCATACAGTTAGCGTTGTTGATATTTCCATGTTCATACAGATGGCGGTGTAGATATTTTCATGTTTACACAGATGGCGGTGTAGATATTTCCATGTTTACACAGACAGCGGTTTGGATATTTCCATGTTTATACAGATAGCGGTGTAGATATTTCCATGTTTATACAGATAGCGGTGCGGATATTTCCATGTTTATAGAAATAGTGGTTCAGATATTTCCATGTTTATACAGATAGCGGTGTAGATATTTCCATCTTAATACAGATGGCGGTGTAGATATCTCCATGTTCATACAGATGGCGGTGTAGATATTTCCATGTTCATACAGATGGCGGTTTAGATATTTCGAAGTTTATACAGATAGCGCTGTAGTTATTTCCATATTTATAGAGAAATCTGTGTAGATATTTCCATGTATATGCAGATAGCTGTGTAGATACTTCCATGTTCATGAAGATAGCGGTGTAGATATTTCCATGTTCATCCAGATGCCGGTGTAGATATATCCATGTTCATACAGATGGTGGTGAAGATATTTCCAAGTTCATACAGATGGCGGTGTAGATATTTCCATGTTCATACAAATGGCAGTGTAGATATTTCCATGTTCATAGAGATGGCGGTGTAGATATTTCCATGTTCATACAAGTGGCGGTGTAGATATTTCCATGTTCATAGAGATGGCGGTGTAGATATTTCCATGTTTATACAGATAGCAGTGTAGTTATTTCCATGTTTATAGAGATAGCATTGTAGATATTTCCACTGATATACAGAGAGCTGTGTAGATATTTGCATGTTCATACAGATAGCGGTGTAGATATTTCCGTGTTCATACAGATAGTGGTGTAGATATTTCCATGTTTGTACGGACGGCAGTGGAGATATTCCCATGTTATTTCAGGTGGCAGTGTAGATATTTCCATGTTTATTCACATAGCAGTGTAGTTATTTCCATGTTTATAGTGATAGCAGTGTAGATATTTCCATTGATATGCAGATAGCTTTGTAGATATTTGCATGTCCATACAGATAGCGGTATAGATATTTCCATGTTTATACACATAGCAGTGTAGTTATTTCCATGTTTATAGAGATAGCAGTGTAGATATTTCGATTGATATACAGATAGCTGTGTAGATATTTATATGTTCATACAGATGGCGGTGTAGATATTTCCATGTTCGTACAGGTCGCGGTGTAGATATTTCCATGTTTATACAGATAGCAGTGTAGTTATTTCCAAGTTTATAGAGATAGCAATGTAGATATTTCCATTGGTATACATATAGCTGTGTAGATATTTGCATGTTCATACTGATAGCGGTGTAGATATTTCCATGTTCGTACAGATAGCGGTGTAGATATTTCCATGTTCCTCCATATGCCGGTGTAAATATGTCCATGTTCATACAGATGGCGGTGAAGATATTTCCATGTTCATACAGATGGCGGTGTAGATATTTCCATGTTCATACAAATGGCGGTGTAGATATTTCGATGTTCATAGAGATGGCGGTGTAGATATTTCCGTGTTCATACAAATGGCGGTGTAGATATTTCCATGTTCATAGAGATGGCGGTGTAGATATTTCCATGTTTATACAGATAGCAATGTAGATATTTCCATGTTTATAGAGATAGCGGTGTAGATATTTCCATTGATATACAGATAGCTGTGTAGATATTTGCATGTTCATACAGATAGCGGTGTAGATATTTCCATGTTTATACAGATAGCGGTGTAGATATTTCCATGTTCATACAGATAGCGGTGTATATATTTCCATGTTTTACAGATAGCGGTGTAGATATTTCCATGTTCATACAGATAGCTGTTTAGATATTTCCATGTTCATACAGTTAGTGGTGTAGATATTTCCATGTTCATACAGATGGCGTTGTAGATATTTACATGTTCATACAGATGGCCGTGTAGATATTTCCATGTTCATACAGATAGCAGTGTAGTTATTTCCATGTTTATAGAGATAGCAATGTAGATATTTCCATTGATATACATATAGCTGTGTAGAAATTTGCATGTTCATACAGATAGCGGTGTAGATATTTCCATGTTCGTACAGATAGCGGTGTAGATATTTCCATGTTCATACAGATAGCGGTGTAGATATTTCCATGTTCATACAGATAACGGTGTAGATATTTCCATGTTCATACAGATAGCGGTGTAGATATTTCCATGTTTATTCAGTTAGCCGTGTAGATATTTCCATGTTCATACAGATGGCGGTGTAGATATTTACTTGTTCATACAGATGGCGGTGTAGGTATTTCCATGTTCGTACAGATGGCGGTGTAGATATTTCCATGTTCATAGAGATGGCGGTGTAGATATTTCCATGTTTATACAGATAGCGGTATAGATATTTCCATGTTTATAGAGATAGTGGTGAAGTTATTTCCAAGTTTATAGAGACAGCATTGTAAATATTTCCATGTTTATACAGATAGCGGTGAAGATATTTCCATGTTTATACAGATAGCGGTGTAGATATTTACATGTTTATACAGATAGCAGTGTAGATATTTCCATGTTTATTGAGATAGTGGTGTAGATAATTTCAATTTTATACAGATAGCAGTGTAGATATTTCCAAGTTCATACAGATACCGGTGTAGATATTTCCACGTTTATAGAGATGGCGGTGTATATATATCCATGTTCATAAAGATGGCGGTGTAGATATTTCCATGTTTTTAGAGATGGCGGTGTAGATATTTTCACGTTTACACAGATGGCGGTGGAGATATTTCCATGTTTACACAGATAGCGGTGCAGACATTTCCATGTTTACACAGATAGCGGTGTGGATATTTCCATGTTTATGCAGATAGCGGTGTAGATATTTCCATGTTTATACAGATAGCGGTGTAGATATTTCCATCTTAATACAGATGGCGGTGAAGATAAGTCCATGTTCGTACAGATGGTTGTGTAGATATTTCCATATTCATACAGATGGCGGTGTAGATATTTGGAAGTTTATAGAGATAGCGCGTTAGTTATTTCCATATTTATAGAGAAATCTCTGTAGATATTTCCATGTATATGCAGATAGCTGTGTAGATATTTCCATGTTCATGCAGATAGCGGTGCAGATATTTCTATGTTCTTCCAGATGCCGGTGTAGATATATCCATGTTCATACAGATGGCGGTGAAGATATTTCCATGTTCATACAGATGGCGGTGTAGATATTTCCATGTTCATACACATGGCGGTGGAGATATTTCCATGTTCATAGAGATGGCGGTGTAGATATTTCCATGTTCATAGAGATGGCGGTGTAGATATTTCCATGTTCATAGAGATGGCGGTGTAGATATTTCATTGTTTGTACAGATAGCAGTGTAGTTATTTCCATTATTATAGAGATAACAGTGTAGATATTTCCATTGATATACAGATAGCTGTGTAGATATTTGCATGTTCATAAAGATAGCGGTGTAGATATTTCCATGCTCATACATATAGTGGTGTAGATATTTTCATGTTCATACAGATAGCGGTGCAGATATTTGCATGTTCATACAGATAGCGGTATAGATATTTCTATCTTCATACAGATAGCGGTGTAAATATTTCCATGTCAATACAGTTAGTGGTGTAGATATTTCCATGTTCATACAGATGGCGGTGTAGATATTCAAATGTTCGCACGGATGGCAGTGTAGATATTTCCATGTTCATACAGGTGGCAGTGTAGATATTTCCATGTTTATACAGATAGCAATGTAGTTATTTCCATGTTTATAGAGATAGAAGTGCAGATATTTCCGTTGATATATAGATAGCTGTGTAGATATTTGCATGTTCATACAGATAGCGGTGTAGATATTTCCATGTTCATACAGATAGCGGTGTAGATATTTCCATGTTCATACAGATAGCGGTGTAGATATTTCCATGTTCATACAGATAACGGTGTAGATATTTCCGTGTTCATACAGATAGCCTTGTTGATATTTCCATGTTCATACAGTTAGCGGTGTAGCTATTTCCATGTTCATACCGATGGCGGTGTAGATATTTACATGTTCATACAGATGGCGGTGTAGATATTTCCATGTTCGTACAGAAGGCGGTGTAGATATTTCCATGTTCATAGAGATGGCGTTGTAGATATTTCCATGTTTCTGCAGATAGCGGTATAGGTATTTCCATGTTTATACAGATGGTGGTGTAGATATTTCCATGTTTACAGAGATGGTGGTCTAGATATTTCCATGTTTATAGAGATAGTGGTGTAGTTATTTCCAAGTTTATAGAGACAGCGTTGTAGATATTTACATGTTTATAAAGATAGCGGTGAAGATATTTCCATGTTTATACAGATAGCTGTGTAGATATTTCCATGTTTATACAGACAGCAGTGTAGATATTTCCATGTTTATAGAGATAGTGGTGTGGATAATTTCAATTTTATACAGATAGCAGTGTAGATATTTTCAAGTTCATACAGATAGCGGTGTAGATATTTCCATGTTCAAACAGATAGTGGTGTAGATATTTCCATGTGCATACAGATAGCGGTGTAGATATTTCCATGTTTATACAGACAGCAGTGTAGATATTTCCATGTTTATAGAGATAGTGGTGTGGATAATTTCAATTTTATACAGATAGCAGTGTAGGTATTTTCAAGTTCATGCAGATAGCGGTGTAGATATTTCCATGTTCAAACAGATAGCGGTGTAGATATTTCCATGTGCATACAGATAGCGGTGTAGATATTTCCATGTTTATACAGATAGCGGTGAAGATGTATGCATGCTTACAAGGATAGCAGTGTAGATGTTTCCATGTTCATGCAGATAGCGGTGTAGATATTTCCATGTTCATCCAGATGGCATTGTAGATATATCCATGTTCATACAGATGGCTGTGTAGATATTTCCATGTTCATACAGATAGCGGTGTAGATACTTCCATGTTCATACAGATAGCGGGTTAGATATTTCCATGTTCATACAGATGGCTGTGTAGATATATCCATGTTCATACAGATGGCGGTGAAGATATTTCCATGTTCATACAGATGGCGGTGTAGATATTTCCATGTTCATACCGATAGCGGTGCTGTTATTTCCATGTTTATACAGGTAGCAGTGGAGATATTTCCGTGTTCATACAGATAGCGGTGTAGATATTTCCATGTTCATCCAGATGGCTGTGTAGATATATCCATGTTCATACAGATAGCGGTGTAGATATTTCCATGTTCATACAGATAGTGGTGTAGATATTTCCATGTTCATACAGATAGCGGTGTAGCTATTTCCATGTTCATACAGATAGCGGTGTAGATATTTCCATGTTTATACAGATAGCGGTGAAGATGTATGCATGTTTACAAGGATAGCAGTGTAGATGTTTCCATGTTCATGCAGATAGCGGTGTAGATATTTCCATGTTCATACAGATAGCGGTGTATGTATTTCCATGTTCATACAGATAGCGGTGTAGATATTTCCATGTTCATCCAGATGGCTGTGTAGATATATCCAAGTTCATACAGATAGCGGTGTAGATATTTCCATGTTCATCCAGATGGCTGTGTAGCTATTTCCATGTTCATACAGATAGTGGTGTAGATATTTCCATGTTCATACAGATAGCGGTGTAGATATTTCCATGTTCATACAGATAGCCGTGTAGATATTGCCATGTTCATACCGATAGCGCTGCTGATACTTCCATGTTTATACAGGTAGCGGTGTACATATTTCCGTGTTTATACAGGTAGCGGTGTAGATATTTCCATCTTCATACAGATAGCGGTGTTGATATCTCCTTCTTAATACAGATGGCGGTGTAGATATTTCCATGTTCATGCAGATGGCGGTGAAGATATTTCCATGTTCATGCAGATGGCGGTGTAGATACTTCCGTGTTCATACTGATAGCGGTGCTGATATTTCCATGTTTATACAGGTAGCGGTGTAGATATTTCCATGTTTATACACATAGCGGTGTAGATATTTCCATGTTTATACACATAGCGGTGTAGATATTTCCATGTTTATACAGATAGCGGTGTAGATATCTCCATCTTAATACAGATGGCGGTGTAGATATTTATATGTTCATTCAGATGGCGGTGCAGATATTTCCATGTTCATACAGAAGGCGGTGTAGATATTTCCATGTTCATACAGATAGAGGTGTAGTTATTTCCATGTGTAAAGAGATAGCTGTGTAGACATTTCCATGTATATGCAGATAGCTGTGTAGACATTTACATTTTCATGCATATAGCGGTGTATATATTTCCCTGTTCAAACAGTTAGCTGTGTAGATATTTGCATGTTCATAAAGATAGCAGTGTAGATATTTCCATGTTTATACAGATAGCGGTGAAGATGTATGCATGTTTACACAGATAGCGGTGTAGATATTTCCATGTTCATCCAGATGGCTGTGTAGATATATCCATGTTCATACAGATAGCGGTGTAGATATTTCCATGTTCATACAGATAGCGGTGTAGCTATTTCCATGTTCATCCAGATGGCTGGTTAGTTATATCCATGTTTATACAGATGGCGGTGAAGATATTTCCATGTTCATAAAGATGGCGGTGTAGATATTTCCATGTTCATACAGATAGCGGTGTAGATATTTCCATGTTCATACAGATAGCGGTGTATGTATTTCCATGTTCATACAGATAGCGGTGTAGATATTTCCATGTTCATCCAGATGGCTGTGTAGATATATCCATGTTCATTCAGATAGTGGTGTAGATATTTCCATGTTCATCCAGATGGCTGTGTAGCTATTTCCATGTTTATACAGATAGTGGTGTAGATATTTCCATATTCATACAGATAGCGGTGTAGATATTTCCATGTTCATACAGATAGCCGTGTAGATATTGCCATGTTCATACCGATAGCGGTGCTGATACTTCCATGTTTATACAGGTAGCGGTGTACATATTTCCGTGTTTATATAGGTAGCGGTGTAGATATTTCCATGTTCATACAGATAGCAGTGTAGATATTTCCATGTTTATACAGATAGCGGTGTAGATATCTCTTTCGTAATACAGATGGCCTTGTAGATATTTATATGTTCATACAGATGGCGGGTGCAGATATTTCCATGTTCATACAGATGGTGGTGTAGATATTTCCATGTTTATAGAGATAGCGGTGTAGTTATTTCCATGTGCAAAGAGATAGCTGTGTTGATATTTCCATGTAAATGCAGATAGCTGTGTAGATATTTCCATTTTCATGCAAATGGCGGTGTAGATATTTCCATGTTCAAACAGATAGCGGTGTAGATATTTCCATGTTTATACAGATATCGGTGAAGATGTATGCATGTCTACACAGATAGCAGTGTAGATATTTCCATGTTCATCCAGATGGCTGTGTAGATATATCCATGTTCATACAGATAGCGGTATAGATATTTCCATGTTCATACAGATAGCGGTGTAGATATTTCCATGTTCATCCAGATGGCTGTGTAGATATATCCATGTTCATACAGATAGCGGTGTAGATATTTCCATGTTCATACAGATAGTTGTGTAGATATTTCCATGTTCATAAAGATAGCGGTTTAGCTATTTCTATGTTCATACAGATAGCGGTGTAGATATTTCCATGTTCAAGGAGATAGCGGTGTAGATATTTCCATGTTCATACAGATAGCTGTGCTGGTATTTCCATATTTATACAGGTAGCGGTGTTGATATTTCCATGTTTATACCGATAGCCTTGTAGATATTTCCATGTTTATACAGGTAGCGGTGTAGATATTTCCATGTTCATACAGATAGCGGTGTAGATATTTCCATGTTTATACAGACAGCAGTGTAGACATTTCCTTGTTTATACAGATAGCGGTGTAGATTTCTCCTTCTTAATACAGACGGCGGTGTAGATGTTTATATGTTCATACAGATGGCGGTGCAGATATTTCCATGTTCATACAGATAGAGGTGTAGATATTTCCATGTGCATACAGATAGCGGTGTAGATATTTCCGTGTTCATCCAGATGGCTGTGTAGATATATCCATGTTCATACAGATGGCGGTGAAGATATTTCCATGTTCATACACATAGCGGTGTAGATATTTCCATGTTCATACAGATAGCGGTGTAGATATTTACATGTTCATACAGATATCGGTGTAGATATTTCCATGTTTATACAGATAGCGGTGTAGATATCTCCTTCTTTATACAGATGGCGGTGGAGATGTTTATATGTTCATACAGGTGGCGGTGCAGATATTTCCATGTTTATACAGATAGCGGTGTAGATATTTCCAAGTTTATACAGATAGATGTGTAGATATCTCCATCTTAATACAGATGGTGGTGTAGATATTTATTTGTTCATACAGATAGCGGTGTAGATATTTCCATGTGTAAAGAGATAGCTGTGTAGATATTTCCATGTATATGCAGATATCTGTGTAGATATTTCCATTTTCATGCAGATAGCGGTGTAGATATTTCCATGTTCAAATAGATAGCAGTGTAGATATTTCCATGTTCATACAGATAGAGGTGTAGATATTTCCATGTTTATACAGATAGCGGTGAAGATGTATGAATGTTTACACAGATAGCGGTGTAGATATTTCTATGTTCATACAGATAGCGGTGTGGATATTTCCATGTTCATCCTGATGCCTGTGTAGACATATCCATTTTCATACAGATGGCATTGAAGATATTTCCATGTTCATACAGATAGCGGTGTAGATACTTCCATGTTCATACAGATAGCGGGTTAGATATTTCCATGTTCATACAGATGGCTGTGTAGATATATCCATGTTCACACAGATGGCGGTGAAGATATTTCCATGTTCATACAGATGGCGGTGTAGATATTTCCATGTTCATACTGATAGCGGTGCTGTTATTTCCATGTTTATACAGGTAGCAGTGTAGATATTTCCATGTTCATACAGATAGCGGTGTAGATATTTCCATGTTTATACAGACAGCAGTTTAGATATTTCCTTGTTTAAACAGATAGCGGTGTAGATTTCTCCTTCTTAATACAGACGGCGGTGTAGATGTTTATATGTTCATACAGATGGCGGTGAAGATATTTCCATGTTCATACAGACGGTGGTGTAGATATTTCCATGTTCATACAGATAGAGGTGTAGATATTTCCATGTTCATACAGATAGCGGTGTAGATATTTCCATGTTCATACAGATAGCGGTGCTGATATTTCCATGTTCATACAGGTAGCGGTGTAGATATTTCCATGTTTATACAGATAGCGGTGTAGATATCTCCATCTTAATAGAGATGGCGGTGTAGATATTTATATGTTCATACAGATGGCGGTGCAGATATTCCCATGTTAATACAGATGGCGGTGTAGATATATCCATGCTCATACAGATAGCGGTGTAGTTTTTTCCATGTGTAAAGAGATAGCTGTGTAGATATTTCCATGTATATGCAGATAGCTGTGTAGATCTTTCCATTTTCATGCAGATAGCGGTGTATATATTTCCATGTTCAAACAGATAGCGGTGTAGATATTTCCATGTTTATACAGATAGCGGTGAACATGTATGCATGTCTACACAGATAGCAGTGTAGATATTTCCATGTTCATCCAGATGGCTGTGTAGATATATCCATGTTAATACAGATAGCGGTGTAGATATTTCCATGTTCATAAAGATAGCGGTGTAGCTATTTCCATGTTCATACAGATAGCGGTGTAGATATTTCCATGTTCAAGGAGATAGCGGTGTAGATTTTCCATGTTCATACAGATAGTTGTGCTGATATTTCCATATTTATACAGGTAGCGGTGTAGATATTTCCATGTTTATACAGATAGCGGTGTAGATATTTCCATGTTTATACAGATAGCGGTGTAGATATTTCCAAGTTTATACAGATAGATGTGTAGATATCTCCATCTTAATACAGATGGTGGTGTAGATATTTATTTGTTCATACAGATACCGGTGCAGATATTTCCGTGTTCATTTAGATGGCCGTGTAGATATTTCCATGTTCATAGAGATGGCGGTGTAGTTATTTCCATGTTTTTAGAGATGGCGGAGTAGATATTTTCATGTTTACACAGATGGCGGTGGAGATATTTCCATGTTTACCCAGATAGCGGTGTAGACATTTCCATGTTTGCACAGATAGCGGTGAGGATATTTCCATGTTTCTAGAGATAGCGGTGTAGATATCTCCTTCTTAATACAGATGGCGGTGTAGATGTTTATATGTTCATACAGATGGCGGAGCAGATATTTCCATGTTCATACAGATAGCTGTGTAGATATTTCCAAGTATATGCAGATAGCTGTGTAGATATTTCCATTTTCATGCAGATAGCGGTGTAGATATTTCCATGTTCATATAGATAGCGGTGTAGATATTTCCATGTTCATACAGATAGCGATGTAGATATTTCCATGTTCATACAGATAGAGGTGTAGATATTTCCATGTTCATACAGATAGCGGTGTAGATATTTCCATGTTCATACAGATAGCGGTGCTGATATTTCCATGTTTATACAGGTAGCGGTGAAGATATTTCCATGTTTATACAGATAGCGGTGTAGATATCTCCATCTTAATACAGATGGCTGTGTAGATATTTATATGTTCATACAGATGGCGGTGAAGATATTCCCATGTTAATACAGATGGCGGTGTAGATATTTCCATGTTCAAACAGATAGCGGTGTAGATATTTCCACGTTTATACAGATAGCGGTGAAGATGTATGCATGTCTACACAGATAGCAGTGTAGATATTTCCATGTTCATCCAGATGGCTGTGTAGAAATATCCATGTTCATACAGATAGCGGTGTAGATATTTCCATGTTCATACAGATAGCGGTGTAGATATTTCCATGTTCATACAAATGGCTGTGTAGATATATCCATGTTCATACAGATAGCGGTGTAGATATTTCCATGTTCATTCAGATAGTGGTGTAGATATTTCCATGTTCATACAGATAGCGGTGTAGCTATTTCCATGTTCATACAGATAGCGGTGTAGATATTTCCATGTTCAAAGAGATAGCGGTGTAGATATTTCCATGTTCATACAGATAGCTGTGCTGATATTTTCATGTTTATACAGGTAGCGGTGTAGATATTTCCATGTTTATACAGATAGTGGTGTAGATATTTCCATGTTTATACAGATAGCGGTGTAGATAATTCCAAGTTTATACAGATAGATGTGTAGATATCTCCATCTTAATACAGATGGCGAAGTAGATATTTATATGTTCATACAGATGGCGGTGCAGATATTTCCATGTTCATATAGATGGCGGTGTAGATATTTCCATGTTTATACAGATAGCGGTGTAGATATTTCCATGTTCATACAGATAGCGGTGTAGATATTTCCATGTTCAAGGAGATAGCGGTGTAGATATTTCCATGTTCATACAGATAGCTGTGCTGGTATTTCCATATTTATACAGGTAGCGGTGTTGATATTTCCATGTTTATACAGATAGCCGTGTAGATATTTCCATGTTTATACAGGTAGCGGTGTAGATATTTCCATGTTCATACAGATAGCGGTGTAGATATTTCCATGTTTATACAGACAGCAGTGTAGACATTTCCTTGTTTATACAGATAGCGGTGTAGATTTCTCCTTCTTAATACAGACGGCGGTGTAGTTGTTTATATGTTCATAGAGATGGCGGTGCAGTTATTTCCATGTTCATACAGATAGAGGTGTAGATATTTCCATGTGCATACAGATAGCGGTGTAGATATTTCCGTGTTCATCCAGATGGCTGTGTAGATATATCCATGTTCATACAGATGGCGGTGAAGATATTTCCATGTTCATACACATAGCGGTGTAGATATTTCCATGTTCATACAGATAGCGGTGTAGATATTTACATGTTCATACAGATATCGGTGTAGATATTTCCATGTTTATACAGATAGCGGTGTAGATATCTCCTTCTTTATACAGATGGCGGTGGAGATGTTTATATGTTCATACAGGTGGCGGTGCAGATATTTCCATGTTTATACAGATAGCGGTGTAGATATTTCCAAGTTTATACAGATAGATGTGTAGATATCTCCATCTTAATACAGATGGTGGTGTAGATATTTATTTGTTCATACAGATAGCGGTGTAGATATTTCCATGTGTAAAGAGATAGCTGTGTAGATATTTCCATGTATATGCAGATATCTGTGTAGATATTTCCATTTTCATGCAGATAGCGGTGTAGATATTTCCATGTTCAAATAGATAGCAGTGTAGATATTTCCATGTTCATACAGATAGAGGTGTAGATATTTCCATGTTTATACAGATAGCGGTGAAGATGTATGAATGTTTACACAGATAGCGGTGTAGATATTTCTATGTTCATACAGATAGCGGTGTGGATATTTCCATGTTCATCCTGATGCCTGTGTAGACATATCCATTTTCATACAGATGGCATTGAAGATATTTCCATGTTCATACAGATAGCGGTGTAGATACTTCCATGTTCATACAGATAGCGGGTTAGATATTTCCATGTTCATACAGATGGCTGTGTAGATATATCCATGTTCACACAGATGGCGGTGAAGATATTTCCATGTTCATACAGATGGCGGTGTAGATATTTCCATGTTCATACTGATAGCGGTGCTGTTATTTCCATGTTTATACAGGTAGCAGTGTAGATATTTCCATGTTCATACAGATAGCGGTGTGGATATTTCCATGTTTATACAGACAGCAGTTTAGATATTTCCTTGTTTAAACAGATAGCGGTGTAGATTTCTCCTTCTTAATACAGACGGCGGTGTAGATGTTTATATGTTCATACAGATGGCGGTGAAGATATTTCCATGTTCATACAGACGGTGGTGTAGATATTTCCATGTTCATACAGATAGAGGTGTAGATATTTCCATGTTCATACAGATAGCGGTGTAGATATTTCCATGTTCATACAGATAGCGGTGCTGATATTTCCATGTTCATACAGGTAGCGGTGTAGATATTTCCATGTTTATACAGATAGCGGTGTAGATATCTCCATCTTAATAGAGATGGCGGTGTAGATATTTATATGTTCATACAGATGGCGGTGCAGATATTCCCATGTTAATACAGATGGCGGTGTAGATATATCCATGCTCATACAGATAGCGGTGTAGTTTTTTCCATGTGTAAAGAGATAGCTGTGTAGATATTTCCATGTATATGCAGATAGCTGTGTAGATCTTTCCATTTTCATGCAGATAGCGGTGTATATATTTCCATGTTCAAACAGATAGCGGTGTAGATATTTCCATGTTTATACAGATAGCGGTGAAGATGTATGCATGTCTACACAGATAGCAGTGTAGATATTTCCATGTTCATCCAGATGGCTGTGTAGATATATCCATGTTAATACAGATAGCGGTGTAGATATTTCCATGTTCATAAAGATAGCAGTGTAGCTATTTCCATGTTCATACAGATAGCGGTGTAGATATTTCCATGTTCAAGGAGATAGCGGTGTAGATTTTCCATGTTCATACAGATAGTTGTGCTGATATTTCCATATTTATACAGGTAGCGGTGTAGATATTTCCATGTTTATACAGATAGCGGTGTAGATATTTCCATGTTTATACAGATAGCGGTGTAGATATTTCCACGTTTATACAGATAGATGTGTAGATATCTCCATCTTAATACAGATGGTGGTGTAGATATTTATTTGTTCATACAGATACCGGTGCAGATATTTCCGTGTTCATATAGATGGCCGTGTAGATATTTCCATGTTCATAGAGATGGCGGTGTAGTTATTTCCATGTTTTTAGAGATGGCGGAGTAGATATTTTCATGTTTACACAGATGGCGGTGGAGATATTTCCATGTTTACCCAGATAGCGGTGTAGACATTTCCATGTTTGCACAGATAGCGGTGAGGATATTTCCATGTTTCTAGAGATAGCGGTGTAGATATCTCCTTCTTAATACAGATGGCGGTGTAGATGTTTATATGTTCATACAGATGGCGGAGCAGATATTTCCATGTTCATACAGATAGCTGTGTAGATATTTCCAAGTATATGCAGATAGCTGTGTAGATATTTCCATTTTCATGCAGATAGCGGTGTAGATATTTCCATGTTCATATAGATAGCGGTGTAGATATTTCCATGTTCATACAGATAGCGATGTAGATATTTCCATGTTCATACAGATAGAGGTGTAGATATTTCCATGTTCATACAGATAGCGGTGTAGATATTTCCATGTTCATACAGATAGCGGTGCTGATATTTCCATGTTTATACAGGTAGCGGTGAAGATATTTCCATGTTTATACAGATAGCGGTGTAGATATCTCCATCTTAATACAGATGGCTGTGTAGATATTTATATGTTCATACAGATGGCGGTGAAGATATTCCCATGTTAATACAGATGGCGGTGTAGATATTTCCATGTTCAAACAGATAGCGGTGTAGTTATTTCCACGTTTATACAGATAGCGGTGAAGATGTATGCATGTCTACACAGATAGCAGTGTAGATATTTCCATGTTCATCCAGATGGCTGTGTAGAAATATCCATGTTCATACAGATAGCGGTGTAGATATTTCCATGTTCATACAGATAGCGGTGTAGATATTTCCATGTTCATACAGATGGCTGTGTAGATATATCCATGTTCATACAGATAGCGGTGTAGATATTTCCATGTTCATTCAGATAGTGGTGTAGATATTTCCATGTTCATACAGATAGCGGTGTAGCTATTTCCATGTTCATACAGATAGCGGTGTAGATATTTCCATGTTCAAAGAGATAGCGGTGTAGATATTTCCATGTTCATACAGATAGCTGTGCTGATATTTTCATGTTTATACAGGTAGCGGTGTAGATATTTCCATGTTTATACAGATAGTGGTGTAGATATTTCCATGTTTATACAGATAGCGGTGTAGATAATTCCAAGTTTATACAGATAGATGTGTAGATATCTCCATCTTAATACAGATGGCGAAGTAGATATTTATATGTTCATACAGATGGCGGTGCAGATATTTCCATGTTCATATAGATGGCGGTGTAGATATTTCCATGTTTATACAGATAGCGGTGTAGATATTTCCATGTTCATACAGATAGCGGTGTAGTTATTTCCATGTGTAAAGAGATAGCTGTGTAGGTATTTCCATGTATATGCAGATATCTGTGTAGATATTTCCATTTTCATGCAGATAGCGGTGTATATATTTCCCTGTTCAAACAGATAGCGGTGTAGATATTTCCATGTTCATACAGATAGACGTGTAGATATTTCCATGTTCTTACAGATAGTGGTGTAGATATTTCCATGTTCATACAGATAGCGGTGTAGCTATTTCCATGTTCATCCAGATAGCGGTGAAGATATTTCCATGTTCATAGAGATAGCGGTGTAGATATTTATAAGCTCATACAGATAGCGGTGCTGATATTTCCATGTTTTTACAGGTAGCGGTGTAGATGTTTCCATGTTTATACAGATACTGATGTAGATATTTCCATGTTTATTCAGATAGCGGTGTAGATATTTCCAAGTTTATACAGATAGCGGTTTAGATATCTCCATCTTAATACAGATGGCGGTGTAGATATTTATATGTTCATACAGATGGCGGTGCAGATATTTGCATGTTCATATAGATGGCGGTGTAGATATTTCCATGTTTATAGAGATAGCGGTGTAGTTATTTCCATGTGTAAAGAGATAGCTTTGTAGATATTTCCATGTGTATGCAGATAGCTGTATAGATATTTCCATTTTCATGCAGATAGCGGTGTAGATATTTCCATGTTCAAACAGATAGCGGTGTAGATATTTCCATGTTCATACAGATAGCGGTGTAGATATTTCCATGTTTATACAGATAGCGGTGAAGATGTATGCATGTTTACAAGGATAGCAGTGTAGATGTTTCCATGTTCATGCAGATAGCGGTGTAGATATTTCCATGTTCATCCAGATGGCATTGTAGATATATCCATGTTCATACAGATAGCGGTGTAGATATTTCCATGTTCATCCAGATGGCTGTATAGATATATCCATGTTCATACAGATAGCGGTGTAGATATTTCCATGTTCATACATATAGTGTTGTAGATATTTCCATGTTCATAAAGATAGCGGTGTAGATATTTCCATGCTCATACAGATAGCGGTGTAGTTTTTTCCATGTGTAAAGAGATAGCTTTGTAGATATTTCCATGTATATGCAGATAGCTGTGTAGATCTTTCCATTTTCATGCAGATAGCGCTGTATATATTTCCATGTTCAAACAGATAGCGGTGTAGATATTTCCATGTTTATACAGATAGCGGTGAAGATGTATGCATGTCTACACAGATAGCAGTGTAGATATTTCCATGTTCATCCAGATGGCTGTGTAGATATATCCATGTTAATACAGATAGCGGTGTAGATATTTCCATGTTCATACAGATAGCGGTGTAGATATTTCCATGTTCATCCAGATGGCTGTATAGATATATCCATGTTCATACAGATAGCGGTGTAGATATTTCCATGTTCATACAGATAGTGGTGTAGATATTTCCATGTTCATACAGATAGTTGTGCTGATATTTCCATATTTATACAGGTAGCGGTGTAGATATTTCCATGTTTATACAGATAGCGGTGTAGATATTTCCATGTTTATACAGATAGCGGTGTAGATATTTCCAAGTTTATACAGATAGATGTGTAGATATCTCCATCTTAATACAGATGGTGGTGTAGATATTAATACGTTCATACAGATGGCGGTGCAGATATTTCCGTGTTCATATAGATGGCCGTGTAGATATTTCCATGTTTATAGAGATAGCGGTGTAGTTATTTCCATGTGCAAAGAGATAGCTTTGTAGATATTTCCATGTGTATGCAGATTGCTGTGTAGATATTTCCATTTTCATGCGGATAGCGGTGTAGATATTTCCATGTTCAAACAGATAGCGGTGTAGATATTTCCATATTCATACAGATAGCAGTGTAGATATTTCCATGTTTATACAGATAGCGGTGAAGATGTATGCATGTTTACAAGGATAGCAGTGTAGATATTTCCATGTTCATACAGATAGCGGTGTAGATATTTCCATGTTCATCCAGATGGCTGTGTAGATATATCCATGTTCATACAGATGGCAGTGAAGATATTTCCATGTTCACACAGATGGCGGTGTAGATATTTCCATGTTCCTACACATAGCGGTGAAGATATTTCCATGTTCATACCGATAGCGGTGCTGTTATTTCCATGTTTATACAGGTAGCGGTGTAGATATTTCCATGTTCATACAGATAGCGGTGTAGATATTTCAATGTTTATACAGACAGCAGTGTAGATATTTCCTTGTTTATACAGATAGCGGTGTAGATATCTCCTTCTTAATACAGACGGCGGTGTAGATGTTTATATGTTCATACAGATGGCGGTGCAGATATTTCCATGTTCATACAGATGGCGGTGTAGATATTTCCATGTTTATAGAGATAGCGGTGTAGATATCTCCTTCTTAATACAGATGGCGGTGTAGATGTTTATATGTTCATACAGATGGCGGAGCAGATATTTCCATGTTCATACAGATAGCTGTGTAGATATTTCCAAGTATATGCAGATAGCTGTGTAGATATTTCCATTTTCATGCAGATAGCGGTGTAGATATTTCCATGTTCATACAGATAGCGGTGTAGATATTTCCATGTTCATACAGATAGCGATGTAGATATTTCCATGTTCATACAGATAGAGGTGTAGATATTTCCATGTTCATACAGATAGCGGTGTAGATATTTCCATGTTCATACAGATAGCGGTGCTGATATTTCCATGTTTATACAGGTAGCGGTGAAGATATTTCCATGTTTATACAGATAGCGGTGTAGATATCTCCATCTTAATACAGATGGCTGTGTAGATATTTATATGTTCATACAGATGGCGGTGCAGATATTCCCATGTTAATACAGATGGCGGTGTAGATATTTCCATGTTCAAACAGATAGCGGTGTAGATATTTCCACGTTTATACAGATAGCGGTGAAGATGTATGCATGTCTACACAGATAGCAGTGTAGATATTTCCATGTTCATCCAGATGGCTGTGTAGAAATATCCATGTTCATACAGATAGCGGTGTAGATATTTCCATGTTCATAGAGATAGCGGTGTAGATATTTCCATGTTCATACAGATGGCTGTGTAGATATATCCATGTTCATACAGATAGCGGTGTAGATATTTCCATGTTCATTCAGATAGTGGTGTAGATATTTCCATGTTCATACAGATAGCGGTGTAGCTATTTCCATGTTCATACAGATAGCGGTGTAGATATTTCCATGTTCAAAGAGATAGCGGTGTAGATATTTCCATGTTCATACAGATAGCTGTGCTGATATTTTCATGTTTATACAGGTAGCGGTGTAGATATTTCCATGTTTATACAGATAGTGGTGTAGATATTTCCATGTTTATACAGATAGCGGTGTAGATAATTCCAAGTTTATACAGATAGATGTGTAGATATCTCCATCTTAATACAGATGGCGGAGTAGATATTTATATGTTCATACAGATGGCGGTGCAGATATATCCATGTTCATATAGATGGCGGTGTAGATATTTCCATGTTTATACAGATAGCAGTGTAGATATTTCCATGTTCATACAGATAGCGGTGTAGTTATTTCCATGTGTAAAGAGATAGCTGTGTAGGTATTTCCATGTACATGCAGATAGCTGTGTAGATATTTCCATTTTCATGCAGATACTGATGTAGATATTTCCATGTTCAAACAGATAGCGGTGTAGATATTTCCATGTTCATACAGATAGTGGTGTAGATATTTCCATGTTCATAAAGATAGCGGTGTAGCTATTTCCATGTTCATACAGATAGTGGTGAAGATATTTCCATGTTCAAGGAGATAGCGGTGTAGATATTTCCATGTTCATACAGATAGCTGTGCTGATATTTCCATATTTATACAGGTAGCGGTGTAGATATTTCCATGTTTATACAGATAGCGGTGTAGATATTTCCATGTTTATACAGATAGCGGTGTAGATATTTCCAAGTTTATACAGATAGATGTGTAGATATCTCCATCTTAATACAGATGGTGGTGTAGATATTAATATGTTCATACAGATGGCGGTGCAGATATTTCCGTGTTCATATAGATGGCCGTGTAGATATTTCCATGTTTATAGAGATAGCGGTGTAGTTATTTCCATGTGCAAAGAGATAGCTTTGTAGATATTTCCATGTGTATGCAGATTGCTGTGTAGATATTTCCATTTTCATGCGGATAGCGGTGTAGATATTTCCATGTTCAAACAGATAGCGGTGTAGATATTTCCATATTCATACAGATAGCAGTGTAGATATTTCCATGTTTAT